>NC_092096.1:1001396-1020209 GCF_045679555.1 Salvelinus alpinus | reverse complement strand
ACAGCCCTGCTCTTACATAGACCTACCGCCCCCTGCTCTTACATAGACCTACAGTCCTGCTCTTACATAGACCTACAGCCCTGCTCTTACATAGACCTACAGTCCTGCTCTTACATAGACCTACGGCCCTGCTCTTACATAGACCTACAGTCCTGCTCTTACATAGACCTACAGTCCTGCTCTTACATAGACCTACAGCCCCTGCTCTTACATAGACCTACAGCCCCCTGCTCTTACATAGACCTACAGCCATGCTCTTACATAGACCTACAGCCCCCTGCTCTTACATAGACCTACAGCCCTGCTCTTACATAGACCTACAGTCCTGCTCTTACATAGACCTACGGTCCTGCTCTTACATAGACCTACAGCCCCCTGCTCTTACATAGACCTACAGCCCCCTGCTCTTACATAGACCTACAGCCCTGCTCTTACATAGACCTACAGCCCTGCTCTTACATAGACCTACAGCCCTGCTCTTACATAGACCTACAGCCCCCTGCTCTTACATAGACCTACGGTCCTGCTCTTACATAGACCTACAGTCCTGCTCTTACATAGACCTACAGCCCTGCTCTTACATAGACCTACAGCCCTGCTCTTACATAGACCTACAGCCCCCTGCTCTTACATAGACCTACGGTCCTGCTCTTACATAGACCTACAGTCCTGCTCTTACATAGACCTACAGCCCTGCTCTTACATAGACCTACAGCCCTGCTCTTACATAGACCTTCAGCCCCCTGCTCTTACATAGACCTACAGCCCCCTGCTCTTACATAGACCTACGGTCCTGCTCTTACATAGACCTACAGTCCTGCTCTTACATAGACCTACAGCCCTGCTCTTACATAGACCTACAGTCCTGCTCTTACATAGACCTACAGCCCCCTGCTCTTACATAGACCTACAGTCCTGCTCTTACATAGACCTACAGTCCTGCTCTTACATAGACCTACAGTCCTGCTCTGCTTTATCTAAAGGTACACTTAATACATGAGTGTTCAGCACTGCATCAAGCGTAAAATGGTTGTGTTGGGAAATGAAAATGACTTCCGTTTGTTGAAATCATGCAGGAATTTCACATCCAGAGATAGAATGAGATGCTACTACAACCAGGTACGATCCCATGTCTGAGCTCCATTGTTAGAATATTTCAGTAGATTGCATCACACACGAGATGATACACAGGACCTGCAGCTGACCAACAGACAAACTCACTCTGAGTACCTCTGTCTCCCTGCCTCTCGCCCTCCTCTCCCATCCTCATCTCTCTTCTCCATCTGTCTCTGTTTCTCTACATCCCTCCCTCCCTCTCTCACTCCCCTTATTCCTCTCTCTCTCTATGTCTTTCTCTCTCTGTGTGTGTCTCCCTCCCTCCCTCCCTCCCTCCCTCCCTCCCTCTCTCCCTCCCTCCCTCCCTCCCTCTATCCTTCACTCTCTCCCTCCCTCCCTCCCTCCCTCCCTCCCTCCCTCTATCCTTCCCTCCCTCCCTCCCTCCCTCCCTCCCTCCCTCCCTCCCTCCCTCCCTCCCTCCTTCCCTCTCTCCCTCCCTCCCTCCCTCCCTCCCTCCCTCCCTCCCTCCCTCCCTCCCACATGTTCCCTAGCCCACCGCCCACCACAGTTCTGCTGAAGAGGATGAGAGTGCCCCCGGTCCACTTCTCTTCTACTCTTCCCTGCCTCTCTCTCGCCTTTCCCCTGCACTACCTTTCATTCTCCCACCCCTTTCTGGTCCTCCCATCTCATCTCTCCCTCTCTCCCTCTCTCTCTCACCTTTCCCCTGCACTACCTTTCATTCTCCCTCTCCACTTCCCTCCTTTCTGGTCCTCCCATCACATCCCATGCTTTCATCTCTTCTCCCTCCCTCCCTCCCTCCCTCCCTCCCTCCCTCCCTCCCTCCCTCCCTCCCTCCCTCCCTCTTCTCTCCAGCCCACACGTTGTATTGTGTAACATCCAGGGAAGTGTAGATGCTGGCTGTGCTGTTACTGTTGCTGCTGCTGCTACTGTGAATGCTGCTCTGCACTAGCTCAGTAGGCTGCTTTACTGTAAGGGACAAGACCTACTCAATAATTGAGAGCTCCTCCATCTCTCTATTGTGGGAATGGAAAGCCTTCAGCCAGATGATCTGGGTGAAACTCGAGCCCCTTTTCCTTCTACTCCTGGCTAAGTATAGCCAAATGAAACTCTCAACAGAGGAACAAGGGAACAAATAAGGCCAAAGATTACAGAAGCATTGTGAGGCATGTCAGTGACTGCACCAAGGGAGAGACAGAGGAAGGGAGGGAGAGATAGAGGGGGAGAGAGGGAGGAGGGAGAGACAGAGGAAGTAGAGAGAGGGAGGGAGAGAGAGAGATAGAGGGTTGGAGATGGAGGAGGGAGAGACAGAGGAAGGGAGGAGGGAGAGACAGAGGAGGTAGAGAGAGGGAGAGACAGAGGAGGTAGAGAGAGGGAGGGAGAGATAGAGGGGGAGACGACTGAGGCAGAGGAGAGAGAGAGAGGGAGAGGAGAGGAGAGAGAGGAGGGAGATGACTGAGGCAGAAGAGAGGAGAGAGAAAGAGAGAGAGAGGAGAGGAGAGAGAGGGAGACGACTGAGGCAGAAGAGAGGAGAGAGAAAGAGAGAGAGAGGAGAGAGAGAGCGAGAGACTGAGATAGATGGATACAGCAGTAGAGTGACTGAGATAGATGGATACAGCAGGTGAGTGACTGAGATAGATGGATACAGCAGTAGAGTGACTGAGATAGATGGATACAGCAGTAGAGTGACTGAGATAGATGGATACAGCAGTAGAGTGACTGAGATAGATGGATACAACAGTAGAGTGACTGAGATAGATGGATACAGCAGTAGAGTGACTGAGATAGATGGATACAGCAGTAGAGTGACTGAGATAGATGGATACAGCAGTAGAGTTTAGCCCATTTCAGGGGACCAAAAGTATTGGGACAAATTCACGTATTTCAATCAATAAATCAATCAAATGTATTTATAAAGCCCTTTTTACATCTGCTGATGTCACAAAGTTCTATACAGAAACCCAGCCTAAAGGTCTATACAGAAACCCAGCCTAAAGTAGAGAAACCAAGCCTAAAGTACAGAAACCCAGCCTAAAGTTCAATACAGAAACCCAGCCTAAAGTACAGAAACCCAGCCTAAAGTTCATAAACCCAGCCTAAAGTTCATAAACCCAGCCTAAAGTACATAAACCCAGCCTAAAGTACATAAACCCAGCCTAAAGTACAGAAACCCAGCCTAAAGTTCATAAACCCAGCCTAAAGTACATAAACCCAGCCTAAAGTACAGAAACCCAGCCTAAAGTACAGAAACCCAGCCTAAAGTTCATAAACCCAGCCTAAAGTACATAAACCCAGCCTAAAGTACATAAACCCAGCCTAAAGTACATAAACCCAGCCTAAAGTACATAAACCCAGCCTAAAGTACATAAACCCAGCCTAAAGTACATAAACCCAGCCTAAAGTTCATAAACCCAGCCTAAAGTACATAAACCCAGCCTAAAGTACATAAACCCAGCCTAAAGTACATAAACCCAGCCTAAAGTTCATAAACCCAGCCTAAAGTTCATAAACCCAGCCTAAAGTACAGAAACCCAGCCTAAAGTTCATAAACCCAGCCTAAAGTACATAAACCCAGCCTAAAGTACATAAACCCAGCCTAAAGTTCATAAACCCAGCCTAAAGTTCATAAACCCAGCCTAAAGTACAGAAACCCAGCCTAAAGTACAGAAACCCAGCCTAAAGTACAGAAACCCAACCTAAAGTTATATACATAAACCCAGCCTACAGTACATAAACCCAGCCTAAAGTACAGAAACCCAGCCTAAGGTTATATACATAAACCCAGCCTACAGTACATAAACCCAGCCTAAAGTACAGAAACCCAGCCTAAAGTACAGAAACCCAGCCTAAAGTACAGAAACCCAACCTAAAGTTATATACATAAACCCAGCCTAAAACTACAAACAGCAAGCAATGCAGATGTAGATGCTTATCTGTATTAAAGTAGTTGAAAGTTTGTTTGCATTTTATATCATACCTCCAAGACATGCTAACCTCTCACCATTACAATAACAGGGGAGGTTAGCATACCTCCAAGACATGCTAACCTCTCACCATTACAATAACAGGGGAGGTTAGCATACCTCCAAGACATGCTAACCTCTCACCATTACAATAACAGAGGAGATTAGCATTTTATATTATACCCCCAAGACATGCTAACCTCTCACCATTACAATAACAGGGGAGATTAGCATTGTATATCATACCCCCAAGACATGCTAACCTCTCACCATTACAATAACAGGGGAGATTTGCATTTTATATTATACCCCCAAGACATGCTAACCTCTCACCATTACAATAACAGGGGAGATTAGCATTGTATATCATACCCCCAAGACATGCTAACCTCTCACCATTACAATAACAGGGGAGATTAGCATTTTATATCATACCCCCAAGACATGCTAACCTCTCACCATTACAATAACAGGGGAGATTAGCATTTTATATTATACCCCCAAGACATGCTAACCTCTCACCATTACAATAACAGGGGAGGTTAGCATTTTATATCCTACCTCCAATACATGCTAACCTCTCACCATCACAATAACAGGGGAGGTTAGCATTTTATATCCTACCTCCAATACATGCTAACCTCTCACCATCACAATAACATGGGAGGTTAGCATTTTATATCATAGCCCCAAGACATGCTAACCTCTCATTACAATTACAGGGGAGATTAGCATTTTATATCATAGCCCCAAGACATGCTAACCTCTCACCATTACAATAACAGGGGAGATTAGCATTTTATATCATAACCCCCAAGACATGCTAACCTCTCACCATTACAATAACAGGGGAGGTTAGCATACCCCCAAGACATGCTAACTTCTCACCATTACAATAACAGGGGTGGTTAGCATACTTCCAAGACATGCTAACCTCTCACCATTACAATAACAGGGGAGGTTAGCATACCTCCAAGACATGCTAACCTCTCACCATTACAATAACAGGGGAGGTTAGCATACCTCCAAGACATGCTAACCTCTCACCATTACAATAACAGGGGAGGTTAGCATACCTCCAAGACATGCTAACCTCTCACCATTACAATAACAGGGGAGGTTAGCATACCTCCAAGACATGCTAACCTCTCACCATTACAATAACAGGGGAGGTTAGCATTTTGGGGGGTTATGATATATGTGCGTCTGTAACTTTCTCACTCATCATTATTCACGATTCATTCAGGATTATCCGAAAACAAATGACCTTAAAAATCAAATCAAAGTTTATTTGTCACGTGCGCCGAATACAACAGGTGTAGACCTTACAGTGAAATGCTTTACTTACAGGCTCTAACCAACAGTGCAAGAAAAGGTATTAGGTGAACAATAGATAGGTAATGAAATAAAAACAACAGTAAAATGACAGGGAAAAATAACAGTAGTGATGCTATATACAGTAGTGAGGCTATATACAGTAGAGAGGCTATATACAGTAGAGAGGCTATATACAGTAGAGAGGCTATATACAGTAGAGAGGCTATATACAGTAGAGAGGCTATATACAGTAGAGAGGCTATATACAGTAGAGAGGCTATATACAGTAGAGAGGTTATATACAGTAGAGAGGCTATAACAGTAGAGAGGCTATATACAGTTGAGAGGCTATATACAGTAGAGAGGCTATATACAGTAGAGAGGCTATATACAGTAGTGAGGCTATATACAGTAGAGAGGCTATATACAGTATTGAGGCTATATACAGTAGAGAGGCTATATACAGTAGGGAGGCTATATACAGTAGAGAGGCTATATACAGTAGTGAGGCTATATACAGTAGAGAGGCTATATACAGTAGAGAAGCTATATACAGTAGGGAGGCTATATACAGTAGAGAGACTATATACAGTAGAGAGACTATATACAGTAGAGAGGCTATATACAGTAGAGAGGCTATATACAGTAGAGAAGCTATGTACAGTAGGGAGGCTATATACAGTAGAGAGGCTATATACAGTAGTGAGGCTATATACAGTAGAGAGGCTATATACAGTAGAGGCTATATACAGTAGAGAGGCTATATACAGTAGAGAGGCTATATACAGTAGAGAGGCTATATACAGTAGAGAGGCTATATACAGTAGTGAGACTATATACAGTAGAGAGGCTATATACAGTAGAGAGGCTATATACAGTAGAGAGTATATATACAGTAGAGAGGCTATATACAGTAGAGAGGCTATATACAGTAGAGAGGCTATATACAGTAGAGAGGATATATACAGTAGAGAGGAATAAAAACAACAGTGAAAAGACAGTGAAAAACAACAGCAGCCAAAAAAATCTCACTGAGGTTGTGTGTGGGTACAATGATATCACTGCATCACACACACACACACACACACACACACACACACACACACACACACACACACACACACACACACACACACACACACACACACACACACACACACACACACACACACACACACACACACACACACACACACACACACACACACACACACACACACACACACACACACACACACACACACACACACACACACACGCACACACGCACACACAGCTCTAATCCATTATCCTTCCTGTCTCCTCCGGTTTCATTTTCCACTGGTGTGGTGTGTTCCCTGTACCTGACTCTACATTCATCTATTGAAGCAGAAAGGACTTGGGCTGGAGGCCAGCACCTCAGCTTCATTCTATACAGAACCAACTGTCAGAAGGCTGATGGATACTGCAGCACCTCATCTTCATTCTATACAGAACCAACTGTCAGAAGGCTGATGGATACTGCAGCACCTCAGCTTCATTCTATACAGAACCAACTGTCAGAAGGCTGATGGATACTGCAGCACCTCAGCTTCATTCTATACAGAACCAACTGTCAGAAGGCTGATGGATACTGCAGCACCTCAGCTTCATTCTATACAGAACCAACTGTCAGAAGGCTGACGGATACCGAAGCACCTCAGCTTCATTCTATACAGAACCAACTGTCAGAAGGCTGACAGATACTGCAGCACCTCAGCTTCATTCTATACAGAACCAACTGTCAGAAGGCTGACAGATACACTCAGAGGCTGATCCAGGCTTTCCACTGCAGGGTTCCTTTACACTCAGAGGCAGATCCAGGCTTTCCACTGCAGGGTTCCTTTACACTCAGAGGCTGATCCAGGCTTTACACTGCAGGGCTCCTTTACACTCAGAGGCTGATCCAGGCTTTACACTGCAGGGTTCCTTTACACTCTGAGGCTGATCCAGGCTTTCCACTGCAGTGTTTCTTTACACTCAGAGGCAGATCCAGGCTTTACACTGCAGGGTTCCTTTACACTCAGAGGCAGATCCAGGCTTTCCACTGCAGGGTTCCTTTACACTCAGAGGCTGATCCAGGCTTTACACTGCAGGGTTCCTTTACACTCAGAGGCTGATCCAGGCTTTACACTGCAGGGTTCCTTTACACTCAGAGGCAGATCCAGGAAGCGGTCTGTTCAGACAACAGATGCCCTCTCCAACACCCAATAGGAAGTCCCTAGCTGTGAGGACGTGTTTCACCTTAGTTTATTAGTCCCAAAACAAAATAATCAAATCCCAACTCCCTCTCCATTTTCACATTCAGCCAAAGTCTTTGTTAACCGTTAAACACGGGTTATTAACAGATCCAGAGTTGATGACATAGTCTCATCTGCTGTTAGAAGGTCATTCCAAGGACTAGCTGGTCACACCTCAGTGGGTTGCCATTTGGAAGGCCCGCTTTACTACCCAGGCCCATCTGTTGTGCTGACTGTTCCAGTACTGCACAACTCTCTATCTTAGAATACTTTAAAGGATGTTATGTTTTCTGTATAATGAAGGTTCCTGAGATCAGGTAGCAGACCCCCGAGGCAGGGTCCAGAGGACTATTTCCCAAGGCTCTGGAAAAAAGTAGGGTGCTATAGTGGGAGTTGGGGACATTTTGGGCACTATATAGGGAGTAGGGGCCATATTGGACCCTATATAGGGAGTAGGGGGCCATTTTGGACACTATATAGGGAGTAGGAACCCTTTTGGACACATCCCAGGAGAAGAGGAAGTCCTCATGGGGTAGACAGTGCCAAGAGTCAGGCCAGGGGAGGAGTGGATGGACAACGGACCTCCCTCTCTAGTCTGTGGAGAGGGGGAGAAGGCAGAGAGGGGAGGCAGAGGGAGGGAGCGATCTCTGGCTAGTCTGGAGGGGGAGAAGGGAGAGAGGGGAGGCGGAGGGAGGCAGGGATCTCAGGCTAGCCTGGCATCCCATTTTCTTCTGGATCACACTAAGGTTAGGAAATATTCCCACAGAATATTGGCCATCTGGCTAATTCCATCCCACTGAAGACAGTGAATTACAATGGAAAGGAGCCAGCATCATTAAAACCCTATTCGAAAATGTATTGGTGATGATGTGGAGGATCCCTGAAGCGGGTGTTTTATGGTCTCAGATTAGACAAACATTATATTGAGAGAGAGAGAGAGAGGGAGGAAGAGAGCGAGAGCGAGAGCGAGAGCGAGAGCAGAGAGAGAGAGAGAGAGAGAGAGCAGCAGATCGATTAGTCAGTGATGATCACATTAGTAGATACCCCATTTACTCAGTACTTTGTTGAAGAACATTTGGCAGTGATTACAGCCTCGAGTCTTCTTGGGTATGACGCTACAAGCTTGGCACACCTGTATTGGGGGAGTTTCTCCCATTATTCTCTGCATATCCTCTCAAGCTCTGTCAGGTTGGATGGGTAGCGTCGCTGCACAGCTATTTTCAGGTCTCTCCAGAGATGTTCGATCGGGTTCAAGTTCGGGCTCTGGCTGGGTCACTCAAGGACATTCAGAGACTTGTCCCGAAGCCACTCCTGTGTTGTCTTGGCTGTGTAATTAGGGTCATTGTCCTATTGGACGGTAAACCTTCGCCCCAGTCTGAGGTCCTGAGCACTCTGGAGCAAGTTTTCATCAAGGACCTCTTTGTACTTTGCTATGTTTATCTTTCCCTAAATCCTGACTAGTCTCCCAGTCCCTGAAAAACATCCCTACAGCATGATGCTGCCACCACCATGCTTCACCGTAGGGATGGTGCCAGGTTTCCTCCATACGTGACGCTTGGCATTCAGGCCAAAGAATTCAATCTTGGTTTCATCAGACCCGAGAATCTTGTTTCTTATGGTCTGAGAGTCCTTTAGGCGGCTTTTGGCAAGCTCCAAGTGGGCTGCCATGTGCCTTTTACTGAGGAGTGGCTTCTGTCTGGCCACTCTACCATAAAGGCCTGATTGGTGGAGTGCTGCAGAGATGGTTGTCCTTCTGGAAGTTTCTCCCATCTCCTCAGAGGAACTCTGGAGCTCTGTCAGAGTGACCATGGGGTTCTTGGTCAGCTCTAGGAAGTCTTGGTGTTCCAAACTTCTTCCATTTAACATTGAATTATTCCATTTATCTTTTTTTTGTATTACATTTTTCGTATTTAGCAGACACTTATCCAGAGCATTTAGGGTTCAGTGCCTTGCTCAAGGGCATATCGCCAGATGTTTTACCTAGTCAGCTGGGGGGGATTCGAACCAGCAACCTTTCGGTTATACCTGTCGAATTCTTAACATACTAACAGTGTGATGATCAGGTTAGTAGAACAGCTTGGAACCCCGGAACCAATGAACCATAGAACCCTGGAACCATAGAACCTCATGCTCATACTGATAATATGATCTGAGCTAAATACACACACACACACACACACACACACACACACACACACACACACACACACACACACACACACACACACACACACACACACACACACACACACACACACACACACACACACACACACACACACACACACACACACACACCAAATACTGGCTGGTGAGGTAGGACTAATGCTAATGCATCAGACTACAGACTGATACTGAATGGTGAGGTAGGACTAATGCATCAGACTACAGACTGATACTGGCTGGTGAGGTAGGACTAATGCATAAGACTACAGACTGATACTGGCTGGTGAGGTAGGACTAATGCTAATGCATCAGACTACAGACTGATACTGGCTGGCGAGGTCTAATGATAATGCATCAGACTACAGACTGATACTGGCTGGTGAGGTAGGACTAATGCATCAGACTACAGACTGATACTGGCTGGTGAGGTAGGACTAATGCATCAGACTACAGACTGATACTGGCTGGTGAGGTAGGACTAATGCTAATGCATCAGACTACAGACTGATACTGGCTGGTGAGGTAGGACTAATGCTAATGCATCAGACTACAGACTGATACTGGCTGGTGAGGTAGGACTAATGATAATGCATCAGACTACAGACTGATACTGGCTGGCGAGGTCTAATGATAATGCATCAGACTACAGACTGATACTGGCTGGTGAGGTAGGACTAATGATAATGCATCAGACTACAGACTGATACTGGCTGGTGAGGTAGGACTAATGCTAATGCATCAGACTACAGACTGATACTGGCTGGTGAGGTAGGACTAATGCTAATGTATCAGACTACAGACTGATACTGGCTGGTGAGGTAGGACTAATGATAATGCATCAGACTACAGACTGATACTGGCTGGTGAGGTCTAATGCTAATGCATCAGACTACAGACTGATACTGGCTGGTGAGGTAGGACTAATGATAATGCATCAGACTACAGACTGATACTGGCTGGTGAGGTAGGACTAATGCTAATGCATCAGACTACAGACTGATACTGGCTGGTGAGGTAGGACTAATGATAATGCATCAGACTACAGACTGATACTGGCTGGCGAGGTCTAATGCTAATGCATCAGACTACAGACTGATACTGGCTGGTGAGGACTAATGCATCAGACTACAGACTGATACTGGCTGGTGAGGTAGGACTAATGCTAATGCTAATGGTAAATCGGTCATGTTTGAAGCAGCGTACTGTACTTTACCCATCAGAGCCTTCAGAAAGTATTCACACTGACTTTTTCCATGTTTTGTTGTGTTACAAAGTGGGATTAAAATGGATTGAATTGTCATTTTTTTGTCAACGATTTACACAAAATACTTTGTCAAAGTGGAAGACAATTCAGACATTTGTAAAAAAACACACAAAAAAAAAACATGAATTTATCTTGACTAGATAGGTGTCACGCCAGGCTCCCGCTCTTCCCTCTGGTCCTCGAGGGCGCCAGGCTCCCGCCCTCCTGCCATCATAATTACGTACACCTGCCTTCCCCCCATCAAGCGCATCAGTGATTATTGGACTCACCTGGACTCAATCACCTCTGTCATTACCTTCCCTGTATCTGTCTGGTTCCCCGCTCTGTTACCTGCTTCTGCATTGATTGTCTTTTTTCCTTGTTTACCCGTGTGCCGACATTGTGCCTGTCTTGTTACCTCTCTGGTCTCCCTACTTCTCTCCAGGTCGCTGAGGCGGCAGCGTAGCCTAGCGGTTAGAGCGTTGGACTAGTAACCGAAAGGTTGCAAGATGGAATCCCCGAGCTGACAAGGTAAAGCTCTGTCGTTCTGCCCCCTGAACAAGGCAGTTAACCCCACTGTTCCCCGGTAGGCCGTCATTGTAAATAAGAATTTGTTCTTAACTGACTTGCCTAGTTAAATAAAGGTAAAAAAAAATAAAAAATAAAACTCTTCCAGCAGGCATTCCGGCACTATGGCCTTCCGGAGGATATCATCTGCGATCGTGGCAACCAATTCACATCATGAATAATAAGGCTTTCATGGAGAAGCTGGGGGTCACTGTCAGCCTCACTTCCAGGTACCGGCCTCCGTCTAACGGGCAGGTGGAGAGGATGAACCGGGAGCTGGGGAGGTTCCTGACGATCCACTTCCAGGTACCGGCCTTCTGTCTAACGGGCAGGTGGAGAGGATAAACCGGGAACTGGGGAGGTTCCTGACGATCCACTTCCAGGTACCGGCCTTCTGTCTAACGGGCAGGTGGAGAGGATAAACCGGGAGCTGGGGAGGTTCCTGAGGAGCCACTGCCAGGACCGGCAGGGGGAGTGGGCCCGGTTCCTTCCTTAAGAACAGCCCTTAGCCGTGGTATATTGGACATATACCACACCCCCTTGGGCCTTATTGTTTCTCTCTCTCTCTCTCCCTCTGTCGGTCTCTTTCTCCCTCTGTCGGTCTCTCTCTCCCTCTGTCGGTCTCTCTCTCCCTCTGTCGGTCTCTTTCTCCCCTCCCTCTCTCCCCCACCCCCCTCTTCCCTTTCCCCCCCTTCTTTATCTCGCCCCTCTTCTCTCGCTCTCTCTCCCTCCTCTCATGAGCCAGTCTCCATGTCAAGGCACTCCCTGCTTGGGTTGCCTCTCTCTCTCCCACCCTCTCTCTTTCTCCATCTCACTCTCTCTGTTTTCCTGTCTTTCTGTCTCTCTCTTTCTCCCCTCTCTCTCACCCCCTCTTCCCTTTCTGCCCCCCCCTCTCTCTCTTTCTCCCACTCTCTCTCTCTCTCCCCCTCCCGCTCTCTCTCACTCTGTCCTATTCCGTCTCCCCCCCCCCTCTCTCTTTCTCTCATTAGATCCGTGAGGCTGAGAGGGGATTTCGCACTATAAGTTTAGCTAAGAATACCCATTGGTAGTCATCGCCAGCTGGAATGTAAAAAATATGAATATTTCATTTCCTCTATAGATAGCAACATGATCCAAATGGATGTCTAAAAGTAGGCCAGACAAGTGGGGAAAGTTATCTATATATAACAGTCAGGACTGAGAATAGCATGGCGGCTAGCTATAGCATGGGGCTAGCTATAGCGTGGCGGCTAGCTATAGCGTGGCGGCTAGCTATAGCGTGGCGGCTAGCTATAGCGTGGCGGCTAGCTATAGCGTGACGGCTAGCTATAGCGTGACGGCTAGCTATAGCGTGACGGCTAGCTATAGCGTGACGGCTAGCTATAGCGTGACGGCTAGCTATAGCGTGGCGGCTAGCTATAGCATGATGGCTAGCTATAGCGTGGCGGCTAGCTATAGCGTGGCGGCGTAGCTATAGCGTGGCGGCTAGCTATAGCATGGCGGCTAGCTATAGCATGGCGGCTAGCTATAGCATGATGGCTAGCTATAGCGTGGCGGCTAGCTATAGCGTGGCGGCGTAGCTATAGCGTGGCGGCTAGCTGGTATTATAACTGGTATTACACAGTACATGACGGGTATTATGACTGGTACGACCTGAACGCAGATATTCAATCACAGTAAAGAGGGAATGAGAGAGAGAGAGAGAGAGAGAGAGAGAGAGAGAGAGAGAGAGAGAGAGAGAGAGAGAGAGAGAGAGAGAGAGAGAGAGAGAGAGATATAGAGATAAAATAAAATGCAAATTAATTACTTAAAAATCATACAATGTGATTTTCTGGATTCAGTCTCTCACAGTTGAAGTGTACCTATAATAAAAATTACAGACCTCTACATGCTTTGTAAGTGGGAAAACCTTCAAAATCAAGAGTGTCTCAAATACTTGTTTTCCCCACTGTACATATATCAATGATTTGGCGCGGGCACTAGAACAGTCTGCAGCACCCGGCCTCACCCTACTAGAATCTGAAGTCAAATGTCTACTGTTTGCTGATGATCTGGTGCTTCTGTCCCCGACCAAGGAGGGCCTACAACAGCACCTAGATCTTCTGCACAGATTCTGTCAGACTTCGGCCCTGACAGTAAATCTCAGTAAGACAAAAATAACAGTGTTCCAAAAAAGGTCCAGTTGCCAGGACCACGAATACAAATTCCATCTAGTCACCGTTGCCCTAGAGCACACAAAGAACTATACATACCTCGGCCTAAACATCAGCGTCACATGTAACTTCCACAAAGCTGTGAACGATCTGAGAGACAAAGCAAGAAGAGCCTTCTACGCCATCAAAAGGAACATAAAACTTGACATACCAATTAGGATCTGGATAAAAAATACTTGAATCAGTTATAGAACCCATTGCCATTTATGGTTGTGAGGTCTGGGGTCACCAACGAAGAATTCACAAAATGGGACAAACACCAAATTGAGACTCTGCATGCAGAATTCGGCAAAAACATCCTCTGTGTACAACGTAAAACACCGAATAATGCATGCAGAGCAGAAGTAGGCCGATTCCCGCTAATTATCAAAATCCAGAAAAGAGCCGTTAAATTCTACAAACACCTAAAAGGAAGCGATTCCCAAACCTTCCATAACAAAGCCATCACCTACAGAGAGATGAACCTGGTGTCACGAAATATGATCCCCAATCAGAGACAACGATAGACAGCTGCCTCTGATTGGGAACCATACCAGGCCAACATAGAAACAAAACACCTAGATAGGAACACCCTCCTAGTCACACCCCGACCTAACCAACATAGAAAATAGAAAAGGCTCTCTATGGTCAGGGCATTTAGAAATCCATGTTAGTCAATTATTGCACACACACTGCTTGCACGCGCCAACGAGCGTCTGCGTTGCCAAGGGCTAAAATAGAAGTCATTCCTATTTCTGACGCAGATCGCGCTGCAAGTCCTGCCACTCCCATCTCCTTATTGGTTTATAGAAGTAGGTACTCACGTGCCATCTCCTCATTGGTTATACCCACGAGGGTGATTGAAAGACGAACTGTTTTGCCGGTCGTCGTGGTAATACTATAAAAGTTTAGATGCCAATCACTATATAAAGTCCAAAGATGAAAAATCCTGGAAGGAGGAGAGATGACTAGAAACGATTCGGTTGACCGTTTTATGTGTGGATTAAACTGTCAGAGTAGAGGACCTTGTGCATTTCAGGTAAAATAACAACTCAATGTTTATATCCCAGGACAAATTAGCTAGCAACAGCAAGCTAGCTAAATAGGACAAATTAACGTTAGCTAGCAACAGCAAGCTAGCGAGCTAAATTGCCATACGTGTTTAATGCTTTTCGACCTGTCCCCAAATGAATGTTATTGGTTCAGAGTTTGTTTTGATATTTTAACCTGCGTGTCATGATCGTGTTTGGTGTTGGGGGACAAAATAAATGTATGCACGATGGCGCACTCGCGCAGCCGGTTTGGGTTCCGTGTAAGAGAGAGCATGCAGAGAGATTAACTTGGAGAAGAGTCCCCTAAGCAAGCTGGTCCTGGGGCTCTGTTCACAAACACAAACAGACCCCACAGAGCCCCAGGACAGCAACACAATTAGACCCAACCAAATCATGAGAAAACAAAAAGATAATTACTTGACACATGGAAAGAATTAACAAAAAAACAGAGCAAACTAGAATGCTATTTGGCCCTAAACAGAGAGTACACAATGGCAGAATAACTGACCACTGTGACTGACCCAAACTTAAGGAAAGCTTTGACTATGTACAGACTCAGTGAGCATAGCCTTGCTATTGAGAAAGGCCGCCGTAGGCAGACATGGCTCTCAAGAGAAGACAGGCTATGTGCACACTGCCCACAAAATGAGGTGGAAACTGAGCTGCACTTCCTAACCTCCTGCCCAATGTATGACCATATTAGAGAGACATATTTCCCTCAGATTACACAGATCCACAAAGAATTACAAAACAAATCCAATTTTTATAAACTCCCATCTCTACTGGGTGAAATACCACAGTGTGAATCACAGCAGCAAGATTTGTGACCTGTTGCCACAGGAAATGGGCAACCAGTGAAGAACAAACACCATTGTAAATACAACCCATATTTATTAATTTAACTATAATATGACATTTGTAATGTCTTTATTCTTCTGGAACCTTTATGAGTGTAGTGTTTACTGTTAATTTGTTTATTTCACTTTTGTTTATTATCTGATTCACTTGCTTTGGCAATGTAAACATAAGTTTACCATGCCAATAAACCCCTTAAAATGAATTGAAACCACTGCGAGAGAGCGAGAGACAGACAGAGACAGACAGAGACAGACAGACAGACAGACAGACAGACAGACAGACAGACAGACAGACAGACAGACAGACAGACAGACAGACAGACAGACAGACAGACAGACAGACAGACAGAAATAGAGAAATAGAGAGACAAAGAGAGAGGGAAAAAAAAAGAGAGAGAGACAGACAGACAGACAGAGAGAGGGAGAAAGAGAGAGAGAGAAAGACAGACAGACAGACAGGGAGACTCTTCAGTTACAAGGTAAACAACACAGCCACAGCTGATTCTGACACCTGAGGCAGCTGACTCATGCCTGTGTGTGTGTGTATGTTTTCAGAAGTGGTGTCTGGACGTGACCTCTGTGTGCTAGTCTTGAAAGCCCGACCCTAGGCATCACGGTGACTGGGGTCTGGTTTCAACGGTGGACTCTTTTAGCACAGAGGAACTGCGTCACTGCCTACGTTGCTAACGGGCCTCAGATTCACGAGGCAGACATGCCGGGACATCCCGATTCAAAACCAACGTCGGCAGGTCATAACCTTGGCAGTGGTTTTAGTGACGGCAGGTGATGCAAACCAACCACCTGAGAAACGCACTTAAAATAACCTCTGGGGTCTCCGTCTTGTTAGCTACTGTTTAGTATTTTATTCAAGAGGATTAAGTAGTGTCGTAGACAGTGACGTAGTACCTCTATGCTACGTAGACAGTGACGTAGTACCTCTATGCTACGTAGACAGTGACGTAGTACCTCTATGCTACGTAGACAGTGACGTAGTACCTCTATGCTACGTAGACAGTGACGTAGTACCTCTATGCTACGTAGACAGTGACATAGTACCTCTATGCTACGTAGACAGTGACGTAGTACCTCTATGCTATGTAGACAGTGACGTAGTACCTCTACGCTATGTAGACAGTGACGTAGTACCTCTACGCTACGTAGACAGTGACGTAGTCCCTTTTTGCTACGTAGACAGTGACGTAGTACCTCTATGCTACGTAGACAGTGACGTAGTCCCTTTTTGCCACGTAGACAGTGACGTAGTACCTCTATGCTACGTAGACAGTGACGTAGTACCTCTACGCTACGTAGACAGTGACGTAGTCCCTTTTTGCTACGTAGACAATGACGTAGTACCTCTACGCTACGTAGACAGTGACGTAGTCCCTTTTTGCTACGTAGACAGTGACGTAGTACCTCTATGCTACGTAGACAGTGACGTAGTACCTCTGTGCTAAAAGAGTCCATCGTTGAAACCAGAGCCAGGTCACTGTGTTGCATTGGGCCAGGTTTTCCAGACTGTGCCACCTCCCCTGAGCCAAAACAAACATGCAGGAAAACAAAACCAACAATAGTCAGCCAGTCAGCCAGTCAGCCAGTCAGCCAGTCAGTCAGTCAGTCAGCCAGTCAGCCAGTCAGCCAGTCAGCCAGTCAGCCAGTCAGCCAGTCAGTCAGTCAGCCAGTTAGCCAGTTAGCCAGTTAGCCCTTCAGTCAGCCAGTCAGCCAGCCAGCCAGCCAGCCAGCAGCAGTCAGTCAGTCAGCCAGTCAGCCAGTTAGCTAGTCAGCCAGTCAGCCAGTAAACTAGTCAGTCAGCCAGTCAGCCAGTCAGTCAGTCAGCCAGTTAGCTGGTCAGCCAGTCAGCCAGTCAGCCAGCCAGCCAGCCAGCCAGTCAGTCAGCCAATTAGCCAGTCAGCCAGTCAGCCAGTCACCCAGTTAGCTAGTCAGCCAGTCAGCCAGTAAACTAGTCAGTCAGCCAGTCAGCCAGTCAGCCAGTCAGCCAGTCAGCCAGTCAGCCAGTCAGTCAGCCAATTAGCCAGTCAGCCAGTCAGACTCTTACGGTGCAGGGTTGAGTGACCTGGTGGTAATGTCTCTTTGATGTTGGGTGTTGAGGTGAAACATGAAAGAGTTGACCAGCAGCCCAAAACAAGAGATCAGGAATCACAGGCTGCTGTGACACAAGGCTACATAACAGACACTGGTGAACAGATCAGGTATCACAGGCTGCTGTAACACGAGGCTACATAACAGACACTGGTGAACAGATCAGGTATCACAGGCTGCTGTACCACGAGGCTACATAACAGACACTGGTGAACCGATCAGGAATCACAGGCTGCTGTACCACGAGGCTACATAACAGACACTGGTGAACAGATCAGGAATCACAGGCTGCTGTACCACGAGGCTACATAACAGACACTGGTGAACAGATCAGGTATCACAGGCTGCTGTAACACGAGGCTACATAACAGACACTGGTGAACAGATCAGGTATCACAGGCTGCAGTAACACGAGGCTACATAACAGACACTGGTGAACAGATCAGGAATCACAGGCTGCTGTAACACGAGGCTACATAACAGACACTGGTGAACAGATCAGGAATCACAGGCTGCTGTAACACGAGGCTACATAACAGACACTGGTGAACAGATCAGGAATCACAGGCTGCTGTAACACGAGGCTACATAACAGACACTGGTGAACAGATCAGGAATCACAGGCTGCTGTAACACGAGGCTACATAACAGACACTGGTGAACAGATCAGGTATCACAGGCTGCTATAACACAAAGCTACATAACAGACACTGGTGAACAGATCAGGAATCACAGGCTGCTGTAACACAAGGCTACATAACAGACACTGGTGAACAGATCAGGAATCACAGGCTGCTGTAACACGAGGCTACATAACAGACACTGGTGAACAGATCAGGAATCAGAGGCTGCAGTAACACGAGGCTACATAACAGACACTGGTGAACAGATCAGGTATCACAGGCTGCTGTAACACGAGGCTACATAACAGACACTGGTGAACAGATCAGGAATCACAGGCTGCTGTAACACGAGGCTACATAACAGACACTGGTGAACAGATCAGGAATCACAGGCTGCTGTAACACAAAGCTACATAACAGAC
>NC_092096.1:971396-996396 GCF_045679555.1 Salvelinus alpinus | reverse complement strand
GAGAGAGGGAACAGGGTGAGATGGTGTTGAAGGTTACGAGGCCTGGTTGATATAGTGAGAGAGGGAACAGGGTGAGATGGTGTTGAAGGTTACGAGGCCTGGTTGATATAGTGAGAGAGGGAACAGGGTGAGATGGTGTTGAAGGTTACGAGGCCTGGTTGATATAGTGAGAGAGGGAACAGGGTGAGATGGTGTTGAAGGTTATGAGGCCTGGTTGATATAGTGAGAGAGGGAACAGGGTGAGATGGTGTTGAAGGTTACGAGGCCTGGTTGATATAGTGAGAGAGGGAACAGGGTGAGATGGTGTTGAAGGTTACGAGGCCTGGTTGATATAGTGAGAGAGGGAACAGGGTGAGATGGTGTTGAAGGTTATGAGGCCTGGTTGATATAGTGAGAGAGGGAACAGGGTGAGATGGTGTTGAAGGTTATGAGGCCTGGTTGATATAGTGAGAGAGGGAACAGGGTGAGATGGTGTTGAAGGTTATGAGGCCTGGTTGATATAGTGAGAGAGGGAACAGGGTGAGATGGTGTTGAAGGTTATGATGCCTGGTTGATATAGTGAGAGAGGGAACAGGGTGAGATGGTGTTGAAGGTTATGAGGCCTGGTTGATATAGTGAGAGAGGGAACAGGGTGAGATGGTGTTGAAGGTTATGAGGCCTGGTTGATATAGTGAGAGAGGGAACAGGGTGAGATGGTGTTGAAGGTTATGAGGCCTGGTTGATATAGTGAGAGAGGGAACAGGGTGAGATGGTGTTGAAGGTTATGAGGCCTGGTTGATATAGTGAGAGAGGGAACAGGGTGAGATGGTGTTGAAGGTTATGAGGCCTGGTTGATATAGTGAGAGAGGGAACAGGGTGAGATGGTGTTGAAGGTTATGAGGCCTGGTTGATATAGTGAGAGAGGGAACAGGGTGAGATGGTGTTGAAGGTTATGAGGCCTGGTTGATATAGTGAGAGAGGGAACAGGGTGAGATGGTGTTGAAGGTTATGAGGCCTGGTTGATATAGTGAGAGAGGGAACAGGGTGAGATGGTGTTGAAGGTTATGAGGCCTGGTTGATATAGTGAGAGAGGGAACAGGGTGAGATGGTGTTGAAGGTTATGAGGCCTGGTTGATATAGTGAGAGAGGGAACAGGGTGAGATGGTGTTGAAGGTTATGAGGCCTGGTTGATATAGTGAGAGAGGGAACAGGGTGAGATGGTGTTGAAGGTTATGAGGCCTGGTTGATATAGTGAGAGAGGGAACAGGGTGAGATGGTGTTGAAGGTTATGAGGCCTGGTTGATATAGTGAGAGAGGGAACAGGGTGAGATGGTGTTGAAGGTTATGAGGCCTGGTTGATATAGTGAGAGAGGGAACAGGGTGAGATGGTGTTGAAGGTTATGAGGCCTGGTTGATATAGTGAGAGAGGGAACAGGGTGAGATGGTGTTGAAGGTTATGAGGCCTGGTTGATATAGTGAGAGAGGGAACAGGGTGAGATGGTGTTGAAGGTTATGAGGCCTGGTTGATATAGTGAGAGAGGGAACAGGGTGAGATGGTGTTGAAGGTTACGAGGCCTGGTTGATATAGTGAGAGAGGGAACAGGGTGAGATGGTGTTGAAGGTTACGAGGCCTGGTTGATATAGTGAGAGAGGGAACAGGGTGAGATGGTGTTGAAGGTTACGAGGCCTGGTTGATATAGTGAGAGAGGGAACAGGGTGAGATGGTGTTGAAATTTACGAGGCCTGGTTGATATAGTGAGAGAGGGAACAGGGTGAGATGGTGTTGAAGGTTACGAGGCCTGGTTGATATAGTGAGAGAGGGAACAGGGTGAGATGGTGTTGAAGGTTACGAGGCCTGGTTGATATAGTGAGAGAGGGAACAGGGTGAGATGGTGTTGAAGGTTACGAGGCCTGGTTGATATAGTGAGAGAGGGAACAGGGTGAGATGGTGTTGAAGGTTACGAGGCCTGGTTGATATAGTGAGAGAGGGAACAGGGTGAGATGGTGTTGAAGGTTACGAGGCCTGGTTGATATAGTGAGAGAGGGAACAGGGTGAGATGGTGTTGAAGGTTACGAGGCCTGGTTGATATAGTGAGAGAGGGAACAGGGTGAGATGGTGTTGAAGGTTACGAGGCCTGGTTGATATAGTGAGAGAGGGAACAGGGTGAGATGGTGTTGAAGGTTACGAGGCCTGGTTGATATAGTGAGAGAGGGAACAGGGTGAGATGGTGTTGAAGGTTACGAGGCCTGGTTGATATAGTGAGAGAGGGAACAGGGTGAGATGGTGTTGAAGGTTACGAGGCCTGGTTGATATAGTGAGAGAGGGAACAGGGTGAGATGGTGTTGAAGGTTACGAGGCCTGGTTGATATAGTGAGAGAGGGAACAGGGTGAGATGGTGTTGAAGGTTACGAGGCCTGGTTGATATAGTGAGAGAGGGAACAGGGTGAGATGGTGTTGAAGTTTACGAGGCCTGGTTGATATAGTGAGAGAGGGAACAGGGTGAGATGGTGTTGAAGGTTATGAGGCCTGGTTGATATAGTGAGAGAGGGAACAGGGTGAGATGGTGTTGAAGGTTATGAGGCCTGGTTGATATAGTGAGAGAGGGAACAGGGTGAGATGGTGTTGAAGGTTATGAGGCCTGGTTGATATAGTGAGAGAGGGAACAGGGTGAGATGGTGTTGAAGGTTATGAGGCCTGGTTGATATAGTGAGAGAGGGAACAGGGTGAGATGGTGTTGAAGGTTATGAGGCCTGGTTGATATAGTGAGAGAGGGAACAGGGTGAGATGGTGTTGAAGGTTATGAGGCCTGGTTGATATAGTGAGAGAGGGAACAGGGTGAGATGGTGTTGAAGGTTATGAGGCCTGGTTGATATAGTGAGAGAGGGAACAGGGTGAGATGGTGTTGAAGGTTATGAGGCCTGGTTGATATAGTGAGAGAGGGAACAGGGTGAGATGGTGTTGAAGGTTATGAGGCCTGGTTGATATAGTGAGAGAGGGAACAGGGTGAGATGGTGTTGAAGGTTATGAGGCCTGGTTGATATAGTGAGAGAGGGAACAGGGTGAGATGGTGTTGAAGGTTATGAGGCCTGGTTGATATAGTGAGAGAGGGAACAGGGTGAGATGGTGTTGAAGGTTATGAGGCCTGGTTGATATAGTGAGAGAGGGAACAGGGTGAGATGGTGTTGAAGGTTATGAGGCCTGGTTGATATAGTGAGAGAGGGAACAGGGTGAGATGGTGTTGAAGGTTATGAGGCCTGGTTGATATAGTGAGAGAGGGAACAGGGTGAGATGGTGTTGAAGGTTATGAGGCCTGGTTGATATAGTGAGAGAGGGAACAGGGTGAGATGGTGTTGAAGGTTATGAGGCCTGGTTGATATAGTGAGAGAGGGAACAGGGTGAGATGGTGTTGAAGGTTATGAGGCCTGGTTGATATAGTGAGAGAGGGAACAGGGTGAGATGGTGTTGAAGGTTATGAGGCCTGGTTGATATAGTGAGAGAGGGAACAGGGTGAGATGGTGTTGAAGGTTATGAGGCCTGGTTGATATAGTGAGAGAGGGAACAGGGTGAGATGGTGTTGAAGGTTATGAGGCCTGGTTGATATAGTGAGAGAGGGAACAGGGTGAGATGGTGTTGAAGGTTATGAGGCCTGGTTGATATAGTGAGAGAGGGAACAGGGTGAGATGGTGTTGAAGGTTATGAGGCCTGGTTGATATAGTGAGAGAGGGAACAGGGTGAGATGGTGTTGAAGGTTATGAGGCCTGGTTGATATAGTGAGAGAGGGAACAGGGTGAGATGGTGTTGAAGGTTATGAGGCCTGGTTGATATAGTGAGAGAGGGAACAGGGTGAGATGGTGTTGAAGGTTATGAGGCCTGGTTGATATAGTGAGAGAGGGAACAGGGTGAGATGGTGTTGAAGGTTATGAGGCCTGGTTGATATAGTGAGAGAGGGAACAGGGTGAGATGGTGTTGAAGGTTATGAGGCCTGGTTGATATAGTGAGAGAGGGAACAGGGTGAGATGGTGTTGAAGGTTATGAGGCCTGGTTGATATAGTGAGAGAGGGAACAGGGTGAGATGGTGTTGAAGGTTATGAGGCCTGGTTGATATAGTGAGAGAGGGAACAGGGTGAGATGGTGTTGAAGGTTATGAGGCCTGGTTGATATAGTGAGAGAGGGAACAGGGTGAGATGGTGTTGAAGGTTACGAGGCCTGGTTGATATAGTGAGAGAGGGAACAGGGTGAGATGGTGTTGAAGGTTACGAGGCCTGGTTGATATAGTGAGAGAGGGAACAGGGTGAGATGGTGTTGAAGGTTACGAGGCCTGGTTGATATAGTGAGAGAGGGAACAGGGTGAGATGGTGTTGAAGGTTACGAGGCCTGGTTGATATAGTGAGAGAGGGAACAGGGTGAGATGGTGTTGAAGGTTACGAGGCCTGGTTGATATAGTGAGAGAGGGAACAGGGTGAGATGGTGTTGAAGGTTACGAGGCCTGGTTGATATAGTGAGAGAGGGAACAGGGTGAGATGGTGTTGAAGGTTACGAGGCCTGGTTGATATAGTGAGAGAGGGAACAGGGTGAGATGGTGTTGAAGGTTACGAGGCCTGGTTGATATAGTGAGAGAGGGAACAGGGTGAGATGGTGTTGAAGGTTACGAGGCCTGGTTGATATAGTGAGAGAGGGAACAGGGTGAGATGGTGTTGAAGGTTACGAGGCCTGGTTGATATAGTGAGAGAGGGAACAGGGTGAGATGGTGTTGAAGGTTACGAGGCCTGGTTGATATAGTGAGAGAGGGAACAGGGTGAGATGGTGTTGAAGGTTACGAGGCCTGGTTGATATAGTGAGAGAGGGAACAGGGTGAGATGGTGTTGAAGGTTACGAGGCCTGGTTGATATAGTGAGAGAGGGAACAGGGTGAGATGGTGTTGAAGGTTACGAGGCCTGGTTGATATAGTGAGAGAGGGAACAGGGTGAGATGGTGTTGAAGGTTACGAGGCCTGGTTGATATAGTGAGAGAGGGAACAGGGTGAGATGGTGTTGAAGGTTACGAGGCCTGGTTGATATAGTGAGAGAGGGAACAGGGTGAGATGGTGTTGAAGGTTACGAGGCCTGGTTGATATAGTGAGAGAGGGAACAGGGTGAGATGGTGTTGAAGGTTACGAGGCCTGGTTGATATAGTGAGAGAGGGAACAGGGTGAGATGGTGTTGAAGGTTACGAGGCCTGGTTGATATAGTGAGAGAGGGAACAGGGTGAGATGGTGTTGAAGGTTACGAGGCCTGGTTGATATAGTGAGAGAGGGAACAGGGTGAGATGGTGTTGAAGGTTACGAGGCCTGGTTGATATAGTGAGAGAGGGAACAGGGTGAGATGGTGTTGAAGGTTACGAGGCCTGGTTGATATAGTGAGAGAGGGAACAGGGTGAGATGGTGTTGAAGGTTACGAGGCCTGGTTGATATAGTGAGAGAGGGAACAGGGTGAGATGGTGTTGAAGGTTACGAGGCCTGGTTGATATAGTGAGAGAGGGAACAGGGTGAGATGGTGTTGAAGGTTACGAGGCCTGGTTGATATAGTGAGAGAGGGACCAGGGTGAGATGGTGTTGAAGGTTATGAGGCCTGGTTGATATAGTGAGAGAGGGAACAGGGTGAGATGGTGTTGAAGGTTATGAGGCCTGGTTGATATAGTGAGAGAGGGAACAGGGTGAGATGGTGTTGAAGGTTATGAGGCCTGGTTGATATAGTGAGAGAGGGAACAGGGTGAGATGGTGTTGAAGGTTACGAGGCCTGGTTGATATAGTGAGAGAGGGAACAGGGTGAGATGGTGTTGAAGGTTACGAGGCCTGGTTGATATAGTGAGAGAGGGAACAGGGTGAGATGGTGTTGAAGGTTACGAGGCCTGGTTGATATAGTGAGAGAGGGAACAGGGTGAGATGGTGTTGAAGGTTACGAGGCCTGGTTGATATAGTGAGAGAGGGAACAGGGTGAGATGGTGTTGAAGGTTACGAGGCCTGGTTGATATAGTGAGAGAGGGAACAGGGTGAGATGGTGTTGAAGGTTACGAGGCCTGGTTGATATAGTGAGAGAGGGAACAGGGTGAGATGGTGTTGAAGGTTACGAGGCCTGGTTGATATAGTGAGAGAGGGAACAGGGTGAGATGGTGTTGAAGGTTACGAGGCCTGGTTGATATAGTGAGAGAGGGAACAGGGTGAGATGGTGTTGAAGGTTACGAGGCCTGGTTGATATAGTGAGAGAGGGAACAGGGTGAGATGGTGTTGAAGGTTACGAGGCCTGGTTGATATAGTGAGAGAGGGAACAGGGTGAGATGGTGTTGAAGGTTACGAGGCCTGGTTGATATAGTGAGAGAGGGAACAGGGTGAGATGGTGTTGAAGGTTACGAGGCCTGGTTGATATAGTGAGAGAGGGAACAGGGTGAGATGGTGTTGAAGGTTACGAGGCCTGGTTGATATAGTGGAGAGAGGGAACAGGGTGAGATGGTGTTGAAGGTTACGAGGCCTGGTTGATATAGTGAGAGAGGGAACAGGGTGAGATGGTGTTGAAGGTTACGAGGCCTGGTTGATATAGTGAGAGAGGGAACAGGGTGAGATGGTGTTGAAGGTTACGAGGCCTGGTTGATATAGTGAGAGAGGGAACAGGGTGAGATGGTGTTGAAGGTTACGAGGCCTGGTTGATATAGTGAGAGAGGGAACAGGGTGAGATGGTGTTGAAGGTTACGAGGCCTGGTTGATATAGTGAGAGAGGGAACAGGGTGAGATGGTGTTGAAGGTTACGAGGCCTGGTTGATATAGTGAGAGAGGGAACAGGGTGAGATGGTGTTGAAGGTTACGAGGCCTGGTTGATATAGTGAGAGAGGGAACAGGGTGAGATGGTGTTGAAGGTTACGAGGCCTGGTTGATATAGTGAGAGAGGGAACAGGGTGAGATGGTGTTGAAGGTTATGAGGCCTGGTTGATATAGTGAGAGAGGGAACAGGGTGAGATGGTGTTGAAGGTTATGAGGCCTGGTTGATATAGTGAGAGAGGGAACAGGGTGAGATGGTGTTGAAGGTTATGAGGCCTGGTTGATATAGTGAGAGAGGGAACAGGGTGAGATGGTGTTGAAGGTTATGAGGCCTGGTTGATATAGTGAGAGAGGGAACAGGGTGAGATGGTGTTGAAGGTTATGAGGCCTGGTTGATATAGTGAGAGAGGGAACAGGGTGAGATGGTGTTGAAGGTTATGAGGCCTGGTTGATATAGTGAGAGAGGGAACAGGGTGAGATGGTGTTGAAGGTTATGAGGCCTGGTTGATATAGTGAGAGAGGGAACAGGGTGAGATGGTGTTGAAGGTTATGAGGCCTGGTTGATATAGTGAGAGAGGGAACAGGGTGAGATGGTGTTGAAGGTTATGAGGCCTGGTTGATATAGTGAGAGAGGGAACAGGGTGAGATGGTGTTGAAGGTTATGAGGCCTGGTTGATATAGTGAGAGAGGGAACAGGGTGAGATGGTGTTGAAGGTTATGAGGCCTGGTTGATATAGTGAGAGAGGGAACAGGGTGAGATGGTGTTGAAGGTTATGAGGCCTGGTTGATATAGTGAGAGAGGGAACAGGGTGAGATGGTGTTGAAGGTTATGAGGCCTGGTTGATATAGTGAGAGAGGGAACAGGGTGAGATGGTGTTGAAGGTTATGAGGCCTGGTTGATATAGTGAGAGAGGGAACAGGGTGAGATGGTGTTGAAGGTTATGAGGCCTGGTTGATATAGTGAGAGAGGGAACAGGGTGAGATGGTGTTGAAGGTTATGAGGCCTGGTTGATATAGTGAGAGAGGGAACAGGGTGAGATGGTGTTGAAGGTTACGAGGCCTGGTTGATATAGTGAGAGAGGGAACAGGGTGAGATGGTGTTGAAGGTTACGAGGCCTGGTTGATATAGTGAGAGAGGGAACAGGGTGAGATGGTGTTGAAGGTTACGAGGCCTGGTTGATATAGTGAGAGAGGGAACAGGGTGAGATGGTGTTGAAGGTTACGAGGCCTGGTTGATATAGTGAGAGAGGGAACAGGGTGAGATGGTGTTGAAGGTTACGAGGCCTGGTTGATATAGTGAGAGAGGGAACAGGGTGAGATGGTGTTGAAGGTTACGAGGCCTGGTTGATATAGTGAGAGAGGGAACAGGGTGAGATGGTGTTGAAGGTTACGAGGCCTGGTTGATATAGTGAGAGAGGGAACAGGGTGAGATGGTGTTGAAGGTTACGAGGCCTGGTTGATATAGTGAGAGAGGGAACAGGGTGAGATGGTGTTGAAGGTTACGAGGCCTGGTTGATATAGTGAGAGAGGGAACAGGGTGAGATGGTGTTGAAGGTTACGAGGCCTGGTTGATATAGTGAGAGAGGGAACAGGGTGAGATGGTGTTGAAGGTTACGAGGCCTGGTTGATATAGTGAGAGAGGGAACAGGGTGAGATGGTGTTGAAGGTTACGAGGCCTGGTTGATATAGTGAGAGAGGGAACAGGGTGAGATGGTGTTGAAGGTTACGAGGCCTGGTTGATATAGTGAGAGAGGGAACAGGGTGAGATGGTGTTGAAGGTTACGAGGCCTGGTTGATATAGTGAGAGAGGGAACAGGGTGAGATGGTGTTGAAGGTTACGAGGCCTGGTTGATATAGTGAGAGAGGGAACAGGGTGAGATGGTGTTGAAGGTTACGAGGCCTGGTTGATATAGTGAGAGAGGGAACAGGGTGAGATGGTGTTGAAGGTTACGAGGCCTGGTTGATATAGTGAGAGAGGGAACAGGGTGAGATGGTGTTGAAGGTTACGAGGCCTGGTTGATATAGTGAGAGAGGGAACAGGGTGAGATGGTGTTGAAGGTTACGAGGCCTGGTTGATATAGTGAGAGAGGGAACAGGGTGAGATGGTGTTGAAGGTTACGAGGCCTGGTTGATATAGTGAGAGAGGGAACAGGGTGAGATGGTGTTGAAGGTTACGAGGCCTGGTTGATATAGTGAGAGAGGGAACAGGGTGAGATGGTGTTGAAGGTTACGAGGCCTGGTTGATATAGTGAGAGAGGGAACAGGGTGAGATGGTGTTGAAGGTTACGAGGCCTGGTTGATATAGTGAGAGAGGGAACAGGGTGAGATGGTGTTGAAGGTTACGAGGCCTGGTTGATATAGTGAGAGAGGGAACAGGGTGAGATGGTGTTGAAGGTTACGAGGCCTGGTTGATATAGTGAGAGAGGGAACAGGGTGAGATGGTGTTGAAGGTTACGAGGCCTGGTTGATATAGTGAGAGAGGGAACAGGGTGAGATGGTGTTGAAGGTTACGAGGCCTGGTTGATATAGTGAGAGAGGGAACAGGGTGAGATGGTGTTGAAGGTTACGAGGCCTGGTTGATATAGTGAGAGAGGGAACAGGGTGAGATGGTGTTGAAGGTTACGAGGCCTGGTTGATATAGTGAGAGAGGGAACAGGGTGAGATGGTGTTGAAGGTTACGAGGCCTGGTTGATATAGTGAGAGAGGGAACAGGGTGAGATGGTGTTGAAGGTTACGAGGCCTGGTTGATATAGTGAGAGAGGGAACAGGGTGAGATGGTGTTGAAGGTTACGAGGCCTGGTTGATATAGTGAGAGAGGGAACAGGGTGAGATGGTGTTGAAGGTTACGAGGCCTGGTTGATATAGTGAGAGAGGGAACAGGGTGAGATGGTGTTGAAGGTTACGAGGCCTGGTTGATATAGTGAGAGAGGGAACAGGGTGAGATGGTGTTGAAGGTTACGAGGCCTGGTTGATATAGTGAGAGAGGGAACAGGGTGAGATGGTGTTGAAGGTTACGAGGCCTGGTTGATATAGTGAGAGAGGGAACAGGGTGAGATGGTGTTGAAGGTTACGAGGCCTGGTTGATATAGTGAGAGAGGGAACAGGGTGAGATGGTGTTGAAGGTTACGAGGCCTGGTTGATATAGTGAGAGAGGGAACAGGGTGAGATGGTGTTGAAGGTTACGAGGCCTGGTTGATATAGTGAGAGAGGGAACAGGGTGAGATGGTGTTGAAGGTTATGAGGCCTGGTTGATATAGTGAGAGAGGGAACAGGGTGAGATGGTGTTGAAGGTTATGAGGCCTGGTTGATATAGTGAGAGAGGGAACAGGGTGAGATGGTGTTGAAGGTTATGAGGCCTGGTTGATATAGTGAGAGAGGGAACAGGGTGAGATGGTGTTGAAGGTTATGAGGCCTGGTTGATATAGTGAGAGAGGGAACAGGGTGAGATGGTGTTGAAGGTTATGAGGCCTGGTTGATATAGTGAGAGAGGGAACAGGGTGAGATGGTGTTGAAGGTTATGAGGCCTGGTTGATATAGTGAGAGAGGGAACAGGGTGAGATGGTGTTGAAGGTTATGAGGCCTGGTTGATATAGTGAGAGAGGGAACAGGGTGAGATGGTGTTGAAGGTTATGAGGCCTGGTTGATATAGTGAGAGAGGGAACAGGGTGAGATGGTGTTGAAGGTTATGAGGCCTGGTTGATATAGTGAGAGAGGGAACAGGGTGAGATGGTGTTGAAGGTTATGAGGCCTGGTTGATATAGTGAGAGAGGGAACAGGGTGAGATGGTGTTGAAGGTTATGAGGCCTGGTTGATATAGTGAGAGAGGGAACAGGGTGAGATGGTGTTGAAGGTTATGAGGCCTGGTTGATATAGTGAGAGAGGGAACAGGGTGAGATGGTGTTGAAGGTTATGAGGCCTGGTTGATATAGTGAGAGAGGGAACAGGGTGAGATGGTGTTGAAGGTTATGAGGCCTGGTTGATATAGTGAGAGAGGGAACAGGGTGAGATGGTGTTGAAGGTTATGAGGCCTGGTTGATATAGTGAGAGAGGGAACAGGGTGAGATGGTGTTGAAGGTTATGAGGCCTGGTTGATATAGTGAGAGAGGGAACAGGGTGAGATGGTGTTGAAGGTTATGAGGCCTGGTTGATATAGTGAGAGAGGGAACAGGGTGAGATGGTGTTGAAGGTTATGAGGCCTGGTTGATATAGTGAGAGAGGGAACAGGGTGAGATGGTGTTGAAGGTTATGAGGCCTGGTTGATATAGTGAGAGAGGGAACAGGGTGAGATGGTGTTGAAGGTTATGAGGCCTGGTTGATATAGTGAGAGAGGGAACAGGGTGAGATGGTGTTGAAGGTTATGAGGCCTGGTTGATATAGTGAGAGAGGGAACAGGGTGAGATGGTGTTGAAGGTTATGAGGCCTGGTTGATATAGTGAGAGAGGGAACAGGGTGAGATGGTGTTGAAGGTTATGAGGCCTGGTTGATATAGTGAGAGAGGGAACAGGGTGAGATGGTGTTGAAGGTTATGAGGCCTGGTTGATATAGTGAGAGAGGGAACAGGGTGAGATGGTGTTGAAGGTTATGAGGCCTGGTTGATATAGTGAGAGAGGGAACAGGGTGAGATGGTGTTGAAGGTTATGAGGCCTGGTTGATATAGTGAGAGAGGGAACAGGGTGAGATGGTGTTGAAGGTTATGAGGCCTGGTTGATATAGTGAGAGAGGGAACAGGGTGAGATGGTGTTGAAGGTTATGAGGCCTGGTTGATATAGTGAGAGAGGGAACAGGGTGAGATGGTGTTGAAGGTTATGAGGCCTGGTTGATATAGTGAGAGAGGGAACAGGGTGAGATGGTGTTGAAGGTTATGAGGCCTGGTTGATATAGTGAGAGAGGGAACAGGGTGAGATGGTGTTGAAGGTTATGAGGCCTGGTTGATATAGTGAGAGAGGGAACAGGGTGAGATGGTGTTGAAGGTTATGAGGCCTGGTTGATATAGTGAGAGAGGGAACAGGGTGAGATGGTGTTGAAGGTTATGAGGCCTGGTTGATATAGTGAGAGAGGGAACAGGGTGAGATGGTGTTGAAGGTTATGAGGCCTGGTTGATATAGTGAGAGAGGGAACAGGGTGAGATGGTGTTGAAGGTTATGAGGCCTGGTTGATATAGTGAGAGAGGGAACAGGGTGAGATGGTGTTGAAGGTTACGAGGCCTGGTTGATATAGTGAGAGAGGGAACAGGGTGAGATGGTGTTGAAGGTTACGAGGCCTGGTTGATATAGTGAGAGAGGGAACAGGGTGAGATGGTGTTGAAGGTTACGAGGCCTGGTTGATATAGTGAGAGAGGGAACAGGGTGAGATGGTGTTGAAGGTTACGAGGCCTGGTTGATATAGTGAGAGAGGGAACAGGGTGAGATGGTGTTGAAGGTTACGAGGCCTGGTTGATATAGTGAGAGAGGGAACAGGGTGAGATGGTGTTGAAGGTTACGAGGCCTGGTTGATATAGTGAGAGAGGGAACAGGGTGAGATGGTGTTGAAGGTTACGAGGCCTGGTTGATATAGTGAGAGAGGGAACAGGGTGAGATGGTGTTGAAGGTTACGAGGCCTGGTTGATATAGTGAGAGAGGGAACAGGGTGAGATGGTGTTGAAGGTTACGAGGCCTGGTTGATATAGTGAGAGAGGGAACAGGGTGAGATGGTGTTGAAGGTTACGAGGCCTGGTTGATATAGTGAGAGAGGGAACAGGGTGAGATGGTGTTGAAGGTTACGAGGCCTGGTTGATATAGTGAGAGAGGGAACAGGGTGAGATGGTGTTGAAGGTTACGAGGCCTGGTTGATATAGTGAGAGAGGGAACAGGGTGAGATGGTGTTGAAGGTTACGAGGCCTGGTTGATATAGTGAGAGAGGGAACAGGGTGAGATGGTGTTGAAGGTTACGAGGCCTGGTTGATATAGTGAGAGAGGGAACAGGGTGAGATGGTGTTGAAGGTTACGAGGCCTGGTTGATATAGTGAGAGAGGGAACAGGGTGAGATGGTGTTGAAGGTTACGAGGCCTGGTTGATATAGTGAGAGAGGGAACAGGGTGAGATGGTGTTGAAGGTTACGAGGCCTGGTTGATATAGTGAGAGAGGGAACAGGGTGAGATGGTGTTGAAGGTTACGAGGCCTGGTTGATATAGTGAGAGAGGGAACAGGGTGAGATGGTGTTGAAGGTTACGAGGCCTGGTTGATATAGTGAGAGAGGGAACAGGGTGAGATGGTGTTGAAGGTTACGAGGCCTGGTTGATATAGTGAGAGAGGGAACAGGGTGAGATGGTGTTGAAGGTTACGAGGCCTGGTTGATATAGTGAGAGAGGGAACAGGGTGAGATGGTGTTGAAGGTTATGAGGCCTGGTTGATATAGTGAGAGAGGGAACAGGGTGAGATGGTGTTGAAGGTTATGAGGCCTGGTTGATATAGTGAGAGAGGGAACAGGGTGAGATGGTGTTGAAGGTTATGAGGCCTGGTTGATATAGTGAGAGAGGGAACAGGGTGAGATGGTGTTGAAGGTTATGAGGCCTGGTTGATATAGTGAGAGAGGGAACAGGGTGAGATGGTGTTGAAGGTTATGAGGCCTGCATGCTGACTGCCTGCCTGACTGACTGCTCCCTACCTGCCTGCCTGACTGACTGACTGCCTGCATGCTGACTGCCTGCCTGACTGCTCCCTACCTGCCTGCCTGCCTGACTGCTCCCTACCTGCCTGCCTGCCTGACTGCTCCCTACCTGCCTGCCTGCCTGACTGCTCCCTACCTGCCTGCCTGACTGACTGCTCCCTACCTGCCTGCCTGACTGACTGCTCCCTACCTGCCTGCCTGACTGACTGCTCCCTACCTGCCTGCCTGACTGACTGACTGCCTGCCTGCCTGCCTGCCTGACTGACTGCTCCCTACCTACCTGCCTGCCTGACTGACTGCCTGCATGCTGACTGCTCCCTACCTGCCTGCCTGACTGACTGCTCCCTACCTGCCTGCCTGACTGCATGCTGACTGCCTGACTGCTCCCTACCTGCCAGCCTGCCTGACTGCTCCCTACCTGCCTGCCTGCCTGACTGACTGCTCCCTACCTGCCTGCCTGACTGACTGCTCCCTACCTGCCTGCCTGACTGACTGCCTGCATGCTGACTGCCTGCCTGCCTGACTGACTGCTCCCTACCTACCTGCCTGCCTGCCTGACTGACTGACTGACTGCCTGCATGCTGACTGCCTGCCTGACTGACTGCTCCCTACCTACCTGCCTGCCTGACTGACTGCCTGCATGCTGACTGCTCCCTACCTGCCTGCCTGACTGACTGCTCCCTACCTGCCTGCCTGACTGCATGCTGACTGCCTGACTGCTCCCTACCTGCCAGCCTGCCTGACTGCTCCCTACCTGCCTGCCTGCCTGCTCCCTACCTGCCTGCCTGACTGACTGCTCCCTACCTGCCTGCCTGACTGACTGCTCCCTACCTGCCTGCCTGACTGACTGCCTGCATGCTGACTGCTCCCTACCTACCTGCTTGCCTGACTGACTGCCTGCATGCTGACTGCTCCCTACCTGCCTGCCTGCCTGACTGACTGACTGCCTGCTGACTGCCTGCCTGCCTGCCTGACTGCTCCCTACCTACCTGCCTGCCTGACTGACTGCCTGCACGCTGACTGCTCCCTACCTGCCTGCCTGACTGACTGCTCCCTACCTGCCTGCCTGACTGCATGCTGACTGCCTGACTGCTCCCTACCTGCCTGCCTGACTGACTGCTCCCTACCTGCCAGCCTGCCTGACTGCTCCCTACCTGCCTGCCTGCCTGCCTGCCTGCCTGCTCCCTACCTGCCTGCCTGACTGACTGACTGCTCCCTACCTGCCTGCCTGACTGACTGCTCCCTACCTGCCTGCCTGACTGACTGCCTGCATGCTGACTGCTCCCTACCTGCCTGCCTGACTGACTGACTGCCTGCATGCTGACTGCCTGCCTGACTGACTGCTCCCTACCTGCCTGCCTGCCTGACTGCTCCCTACCTGCCTGCCTGACTGCATGCTGACTGCCTGACTGCTCCCTACCTGCCAGCCTGCCTGACTGCTCCCTACCTGCCTGCCTGCCTGCCTGCCTGCCTGCTCCCTACCTGCCTGCCTGTCTGACTGACTGCTCCCTACCTGCCTGTCTGACTGACTGCTCCCTACCTGCCTGTCTGACTGACTGCTCCCTACCTGCCTGCCTGACTGACTGCTCCCTACCTGCCTGCCTGACTGACTGCTCCCTACCTGCCTGCCTGACTGCATGCTGACTGCCTGCCTGCCTGCCTGACTGCCCCCTACCTGCCTGCCTGACTGACTGCTCCCTACCTGACTGCCTGCCTGACTGCTTGCCTGACTGTCTGACTGCTCCCTACCTGCCTGCCTGACTGACTGCCTGTCTAACTGCTCCCTACCTGCCTGACTGATATTCTCCCTCAACCTAAAATAGCCCTTTTCCTTGTGGGGACCGGTGAAACGTCCTCAATTGCCTGAATGTTCCTTGTTTTACTATCCTTGTGAGGACTTCTGAGACCCACACGGATAGTGAAGCCAAACACTCACACACACCCAGTCACACAAAGCTCCCCAGCCTTGTTACACCAGAATCCACTCAGCACTGACCATGGTAGAAGAGGATGGAGGATGGAGGAAAGAGGATGGATGGAGGCTGGAGGATGGAGGCTGGAGGATGGAGGATGGAGGATGGAGGATGGAGGCTGGAGGCTGGAGGCTGGAGGCTGGAGAATGGAGGATGGAGGATGGAGGCTGGAGGCTGGAGGATGGAGGATAGAGTTTGGAGAATGGAGGATGGAGAATGGAGGATGGAGGCTGGAGGATGGAGTTTGGAGAATAGAGGATGGAGGATGGAGAATAGAGGCTGGAGGCTGGAGGATGGAGGATGGAGTTTGGAGAATGGAGTTTGGAGAATGGAGTTTGGAGAATGGAGAATGGAGAATGGAGAATGGAGGATAGAGGATAGAGGATAGAGGATAGAGGATGGAGGCTGGAGGCTGGAGAATGGAGGATAGAGGATATAGGATAGAGGCTGGAGTTTGGAGGATGGAGGATGGAGGATGGAGGCTGGAGGATGGAGGCTGGAGAATGGAGGATGGAAGATAGAGGATGGAGGATGGAGGATGGAGTTTGGAGAATGGAGGATAGAGGATAGAGGATAGGGGATGGGGGATAGAGGATAGAGGATGGAGGATGGAGGATAGAGGATAGAGGATGGAGGATGGAGGATGAAGGCTGGAGGATGGAGTTTGGAGAATGGAGGATGGAGGCTGGAGTTTGGAGGATAGAGGATGGAGGATAGAGGATAGAGGATAGAGGATAGAGGATGGAGGCTGGAGAATGGAGGCTGGAGGATGGAGGATGGAGGATAGAGGATGGAGGATGGAGGATAGAGGATAGAGGATGGAGGATGGAGGATAGGATAGGGATAGAGGATGGAGAATGGAGGCTGGAGGCTGGAGGATGGAGGATGGAGGATGGAGGATAGAGGATAGAGGATGGAGAATGGAGGATGGAGGATGGAGGCTGGAGTTTGGAGGATAGAGGATAGAGGATGGAGGATAGAGGATAGAGGATAGAGGATAGAGGATGGAGGATGGAGGATAGAGGATGGAGGATGGAGGATGGAGGCTGGAGAATGGAGGCTGGAGGATGGAGGATAGAGGATAGAGGATAGAGGATGGAGGATGGAGGATAGAGGATAGAGGATGGAGGCTGGAGGCTGGAGGCTGGAGGATAGAGGATAGAGGATGGAGGATGGAGGATGGAGGGTGGAGGATGGAGGATAGTGGATAGAGGATGGAGTTTGGAGGATGGAGGATGGAGGATGGAGGATAGAGGATAGAGGAGTTTGGAGGATAGAGGATAGAGGATAGAGGATGGAGTTTGGAGGATAGAGGATAGAGGATAGAGGATGGAGGATAGAGGATAGAGGATGGAGGATGGAGGATGGAGTTTGGAGGATAGAGGATGGAGGATGGAGTTTGGAGGATAGGATAGGATAGAGGATAGAGGATGGAGTTTGGAGGATAGAGGATAGAGGATAGAGGATGGAGGATGGAGTTTGGAGTTTGGAGGATAGAGGATAGAGGATAGAGGATTGGAGGATGGAGTTTGGAGTTTGGAGGATAGGAGGATGGAGGATGGAGAGGATGGAGGATGGAGGATGGAGGATAGAGGGTGGAGGATAGAGGATAGAGGATGGAGGATGGAGGATGGAGTTTGGAGGATAGAGGATAGAGGATAGAGGATGGAGGATGGAGGATGGAGGATGGAGGATGGAGGATGGATAGAGGATAGAGGATAGAGGATAGAGGGTGGAGGATAGAGGATAGAGGATGGAGGATGGAGGATGGAGGATGGAGTTTGGAGGATAGAGGATAGAGGATGGAGGATGGAGGATGGAGGATGGAGGATGGAGGATAGAGGATAGAGGATGGAGGATGGAGGATAGAGGGTGGAGGATAGAGGATAGAGGATGGAGGATGGAGGATGGAGTTTGGAGGATAGAGGATAGAGGATGGAGGATGGAGGATGGAGAGGATAGAGGATAGAGGATGGAGGATGGAGTTTGGAGTTTGGAGGATAGAGGATAGAGGATAGAGGATGGAGGATGGAGTTTGGAGTTTGGAGGATAGAGGATAGAGGATAGAGGATGGAGGATAGAGCATGGAGGATGGAGGATGGAGGATGGAGGATGGAGGATGGAGGATAGAGGATAGAGGATGGAGGATGGAGGATGGAGTTTGGAGGATAGAGGATAGAGGATAGAGGATGGAGGATGGAGTTTGGAGTTTGGAGTTTGGAGTTTGGAGTTTGGAGGATAGAGGATAGAGGATAGAGGATAGAGGATGGAGGATGGAGGATGGAGGATGGAGTTTGGAGGATAGAGGATAGAGGATAGAGGATGGAGGATGGAGGATGGAGGGGATGCTGAGGCAACGTGGGATGAAACTAGAGATAAAAATAAACATGGAAAACAGAAAGTCTGGAGCGGGGTTATGGTAATGACGCGAAGGCACTATTTATAACCGCTTGTGTGTGTGATCCATCTACTGATGTTCAGTGGTCTCCAGGCTCTGGGCTCTACGTCAACCTCACACAGTGGTGTCCAGGCTCTGGGCTCTACGTCAACCTCACACAGTGGTCTCCAGGCTCTGGGTTCTACGTCAACCTCACACAGTGGTCTCCAGGCTCTGGGCTCTGTGTCAACCTCACACAGTGGTCTCCAGGCTCTGGGCTCTGCGTCAACCTCACACAGTGGTCTCCAGGTTCTGGGCTCTGTGTCAACCTCACACAGTGGTGTCCAGGCTCTGGGCTCTGTGTCAACCTCACACAGTGGTCTCCAGGTTCTGGGCTCTGTGTCAACCTCACACAGTGGTCTCCAGGCTCTGGGCTCTGTGTCAACCTCACACAGTGGTCTCCAGGCTCTGGGCTCTGTGTCAACCTCACACAGTGGTCTCTAGGCTCTGGGCTCTGCGTCAACCTCACACAGTGGTGTCCAGGCTCTGGGCTCTGTGTCAACCTCACACAGTGGTCTCCAGGTTCTGGGCTCTGTGTCAACCTCACACAGTGGTCTCCAGGCTCTGGGCTCTGTGTCAACCTCACACAGTGGTCTCCAGGCTCTGGGCTCTGTGTCAACCTCACACAGTGTTCCCCAGGCTCTGGGCTCTGCGTCAACCTCACACAGTGGTGTCCAGGATCTGGGCTCTGTGTCGACCTCACACAGTGGTCTCTAGGCTCTGGGCTCTGTGTCAACCTCAAACAGTGTTCTCCAGGCTCTGGGCTCTGCGTCAACCTCACACAGTGGTCTCCAGGCTCGGGGCTCTGCGTCAACCTCACACAGTGGTCTCCAGGCTCTGGGCTCTGCGTCAACCTCACCGCCATCAAGGCATCCTTACCGACACTTACTGTTTAACATCTTGGCCATGTTCTGTTATAATCTCCACCCGGCACAGCCGGGTGCCTGGTTCCTCATAGCCTGGTTCCTCTCTAGGTTCCTCTCTAGGTTTCTTCCTAGGCCTTTCTAGGGAGGTTTTCCTAGCCACCGTGCTTCTACACCTGCATTGCTTGCTGTTTGGGGTTTTAGGCTGGGTTTCTGTACAGCACTTTGAGATATCAGCTGATGTAAGAAGGGCTATATAAATACATTTGATTTGATTTGATTAATGTTAATCTAATGCATTATTACATTACTACTGTTAATCTAATGCATTAATACATTATTACTGTTAATATAAAAGATTATTACATTATTACTGTTAATCTAATGCATTATTACATTATTAATGCTAATCTAAATAATTTATATATTATTACTGTTAATCTAAATAATTAATATATTATTGTTGTTAATCTTAGGCATTATTACGTTATTACTGCTAATCTAATGCATTATTACATTATTACTGTTAAAATAATGCATTATTACCTGAAAAATGCTAATCTAAATAATTACTATATTATTGTTGTTAATCTTAGGCATTATTACGTTATTACTGCTAATCTAATGCATTATTACATTATTACTGCTAATCTGATGAATGATTACTTTATCATTGTTGATCTAATGCATTATTACATTATTACTGTTAATCTTAGGCATTATTACATTACTACTGTTAATCTAAATAATTAATATATTATTTTTGTTAATCTTAGGCATTATTACATTATCATTGCTAATCTGATGAATGATTACATTATCATTGTTGATCTAATGAATGTTTCATGAGCTGAAATAAAAGTCCCAGAAATGTTCCATACGCACAAAAAGCTTATTTCTCTTTTAAAAAATGTGCACAAATGTGTTTAACATCCCTGTTAGTGAGCATTTCTCCTTTGCCAAGATAATCCATCCACCTGACAGGTGTGGCATATCAAGAAGCTGATTAAACAGCATGATTATTACACAGATGCACCTTGTGCTGGGGTCAATACAAGGCAATCTACAATGTGTCACAACAACACAATGCCATAATTGGCATGCTGACTGCAGTAATGTCCACCAGGGCTGTTTCCAAAAAATGAAATGTTCATTTCTCTACCATAAGCCGTATCCAACATTGTTTTAGAGAATTTGGTAGTATGTCCAACTGGTCTCTCAACCACAGACCACGTATAACCAGGCCAGCCCAGGACCTCCACATCCGGCTTCTTAACCTGCGGGAACGTCCGAAACCAGCCACCCGGATAGCTGATGAAACTGATGAGTATTTCTGTCTGTAATAAAGCACTTGCTCAGTCATGTAAAATCCATAGATTGGAGCCTAATGAATATATTTAAATTGACTTGATTTATATGAATTGTAACTCAGGAAAATGGTTGAAATTGTTGCATGTTGCGTTTATATTTTTGTTCAGTTATTGTTATAAGGTTGAGAGATTGGGAACCTCCTTCTGACGATACTGTCTACACACACAGGGATATTCAACTCTGACCCTACCAGGTCCGGAGCCTGCTGGTTTTCTGTTCTACCTGGTAATGAATTACACCCACCTGGTGTCCCAGATCTAAATCAGTCCCTGATTACAGGGGAATCACCCACCTGGTGTCCCAGGTCTAAACCAGTCCCTGATTACAGGGGAGTCACCCACCTGGTGTCCCAGGTCTAAATCAGTCCCTGATTACAGGGGAATCACCCACCTGGTGTCCCAGGTCTAAACCAGTCCCTGATTACAGGGGAGTCACCCACCTGGTGTCCCAGGTCTAAATCAGTCCCTGATTACAGGGGAAGTCAGTCAATGAGCAGGGTTAAACGCACACAATAATACGATTTTTGTGTATAGTCAGATTAACATAATAGTGCATTTAAAAGCGTTTACATGCTTTGCAAGAGGAACCATTTCCCTAATAATCCTGTTTACATGGAAACATCTGAAATCAGGTGACCTGAGGAGACTTTTCATAAATGTGTAAAATCACCAATCATTCAAAAATAAACATTCTACCACAGTGACCATTTAATTTTTTTTGCGAAACCTTTTTGATTCTGAGTTCGTACGTATAAAGTTTGTATGTGAAAACACTTATTTCTAAGACTGTCTACGTCAGTCGAGCGTAAGAGGGAGGCTCGTACTACCAGTGCCGCCACATGCTCAGATCAAACACACCGCTGGAATGCCGATTAAAACTGTTGACACGTCCTGATTATTTCTGAATGATTCCTCTGAAAACCGGGTGTTTTAATCGGCGTACGCTTACTGTAAATGTTGACCTTTTGACCAATTAAGATAAGCAGAGTAAGGTGTTAACATGACTAGTTCATACTCGGCCTACTGCCATAATCACTTTAATATCGAATTATTAAACGTACTCAATGTGCCACATCTACAAAATACCGCCGACAGATATTTTTTGTAAATAATTATGATAAAAACGTTAGTAATTAATTCTTTTAACATCTGAAAATTACATTTATATATTTTTTTAATCTGAGGAGGCACATGCTCTTGTGGCCCCTTATGTCCATGACGCTTCTTCTGCCTGATCAGACTGAACTGTAGGCCTCATCTCTACACCAGGCCCCCTCTCCTGCAGTACCGTTTCCAGACACATGATGGTAGCACTGGGCTGGGTGTCTCTACGTCAGACTTCAGCATCATCAGGGCCACTTTCACATGGAAATACATGAATAGAACTAACAGTAGTGCCTTATTCAACATGTTCGAGAGATATGTTAGTTCTACATAGCATATTTCTATCTGAACGTTCCAAAAGCTGAGGTACCACCCAGAACCTCCATCTCCTCTACCATGGTGTTGTTCTGTATGGCTAGCTGGGTGGTACCTCCATCTCCATCCTTCTCCTCTACCATGGTGTTGTTCTGTATGGCTAGCTGGGTGGTACCTCCATCTCCATCCTTCTCCTCTACCATGGTGTTGTTCTGTATGGCTAGCTGGGTGGTACCTCCATCTCCATCCTCTACCATGGTGTTGCTCTGTATGGCTAGCTGGGCGGTACCTCCATCTCCATCCTCTACCATGGTGTTGCTCTGTATGGCTAGCTGGGTGGTACCTCCATCTCCATCCTTCTCCTCTACCATGGTGTTGTTCTGTATGGCTAGCTGGGTGGTACCTCCATCTCCATCCTTCTCCTCTACCATGGTGTTGTTCTGTATGACTAGCTGGGTGGTACCTCCATCTCCATCCATCTCCTCTACCATGGTGTTGTTCTGTATGGCTAGCTGGGTGGTACCTCCATCTCCATCCTTCTCCTCTACCATGGTGTTGTTCTGTATGGCTAGCTGGGTGGTACCTCCATCTCCATCCTTCTCCTCTACCTTGGTGTTGTTCTGTATGGCTAGCTGGGTGGTACCTCCATCTCCATCCTTCTCCTCTACCATGGTGTTGTTCTGTATGGCTAGCTGGGTGGTACCTCCATCTCCATCCTTCTCCTCTACCATGGTGGTGTTCTGTATGGCTAGCTGGGTGGTACCTCCATCTCCATCCTCTACCATGGTGTTGCTCTGTATGGCTAGCTGGGCGGTACCTCCATCTCCATCCTCTACCATGGTGTTGCTCTGTATGGCTAGCTGGGTGGTACCTCCATCTCCATCCTTCTCCTCTACCATGGTGTTGTTCTGTATGGCTAGCTGGGTGGTACCTCCATCTCCATCCTTCTCCTCTACCATGGTGTTGTTCTGTATGGCTATCTGGGTGGTACCTCCATCTCCATCCTTCTCCTCTACCATGGTGTTGTTCTGTATGACTAGCTGGGTGGTACCTCCATCTCCATCCTTCTCCTCTACCATGGTGTTGTTCTGTATGGCTAGCTGGGTGGTACCTCCATCTCCATCCTTCTCCTCTACCATGGTGTTGTTCTGTATGGCTAGCTGGGTGGTACCTCCATCTCCATCCTCTACCATGGTGTTGCTCTGTATGGCTAGCTGGGTGGTACCTCCATCTCCATCCTTCTCCTCTACCATGGTGTTGTTCTGTATGACTAGCTGGGTGGTACCTCCATCTCCATCCTTCTCCTCTACCATGGTGTTGTTCTGTATGGCTAGCTGGGTGGTACCTCCATCTCCATCCTTCTCCTCTACCATGGTGTTGTTCTGTATGGCTAGCTGGGTGGTACCTCCATCTCCATCCTTCTCCTCTACCATGGTGTTGTTCTGTATGGCTAGCTGGGTGGTACCTCCATCTCCATCCTTCTCCTCTACCATGGTGTTGTTCTGTATGACTAGCTGGGTGGTACCTCCATCTCCATCCTTCTCCTCTACCATGGTGTTGTTCTGTATGGCTAGCTGGGTGGTACCTCCATCTCCATCCTTCTCCTCTACCATGGTGTTGTTCTGTATGGCTAGCTGGGTGTTACCTCCATCTCCATCCTTCTCCTCTACCATGGTGTTGTTCTGTATGGCTAGCTGGGTGGTACCTCCATCTCCATCCTTCTCCTCTACCTTGGTGTTGTTCTGTATGGCTAGCTGGGTGGTACCTCCATCTCCATCCTTCTCCTCTACCATGGTGTTGTTCTGTATGGCTAGCTGGGTGGTACCTCCATCTCCATCCTTCTCCTCTACCATGGTGTTGTTCTGTATGGCTAGCTGGGTGGTACCTCCATCTCCATCCTTCTCCTCTACCATGGTGTTGTTCTGTATGGCTAGCTGGGTGGTACCTCCATCTCCATCCTTCTCCTCTACCATGGTGTTGTTCTGTATGGCTAGCTGGGTGGTACCTCCATCTCCATCCTTCTCCTCTACAATGGTGTTGTTCTGTATGGCTAGCTGGGTGGTACCTCCATCTCCATCCTTCTCCTCTACCATGGTGTTGTTCTGTATGGCTAGCTGGGTGGTACCTCCATCTCCATCCTTCTCCTCTACCATGGTGTTGTTCTGTATGGCTAGCTGGGTGGTACCTCCATCTCCTCTACCATGGTGTTGCTCTGTTCTACTGGCATCAGACAGACCACCTCTTCTCAACTCACCCCGCATGGATCTTAGTGCCCTCTGTGGTCTAGAATACGACCCATAGCTGACTTTGAAGGGGGGGTTACTTTCACATATGGCAGGTTTTATTCAGTTATCCTTTATTTAACTAGGCAAGTCCGTTAAGAACAAATTCTTATTTTTAATGACTGCCTACCCCCAGCCAATCGATGGGCCTTTTGTCCACCGCCCTATGGGACTCCCAATCACAGCCGGATGTGATGGAGCCTGGATTCGAACCAGGTACTGCAGTGACGCCTCTTGCACCGAGATGCAGTGTCTTAGACCACTGCGCCATTCGGGAGCCCTCATGAGAATACTCTGGTATATTGTCTGGTATATGGCCAACATGATTACCGCTTCAGAGTATTCACATCATCAGTAAGGGAATGTTATTGAAGTTATTGGGTTTATGCAAGCTGTGTTCATCTTTCTCCTTCTGAGAACTCTGATGTTTTAGTGTCCCAACACCACCTCCTGGTGGCTCAGTGTGGGTCATTACAGATATCCAGAAGACCATAGAAAACACGGGAAAATCCTCTCTGTTATCACATCACAGTGGAGGAGGGATGTTGTCCGTGCTTCTACACCTGCATTGCTTTCTGTTTGGGGGTTTTAGGGCTGGGTTTCTGTACAGCACTTTGAGATATCAGCTGATGTAAGAAGGGCTTTATGAATACATTTGATTTGATGTTGTGTTTTACTGTCAGACGGACAACATCACATCACAGCGGAGGAGGGATGTTGTATTTTAATGTCAGACGGACAACATCACATCACAGCGGAGGAGGGATGTTGTGTTTTACTGTCAGACGGACAACATCACATAACAGTGGAGGAGGGATGTTGTATTTTAATGTCAGACGGACAACATCACATCACAGCGGAGGAGGGATGTTGTATTTTACTGTCAGATGGACAACATCACATCACAGCGGAGGAGGGATGTTGTATTTTACTGTCAGACGGACAACATCACATCACAGCGGAGGAGGGATGTTGTATTTTAATGTCAGACGGACAACATCACATCACAGTGGAGGAGGGATGTTGTATTTTACTGTCAGACGGACAACATCACATCACAGCGGAGGAGGGATGTTGTATTTTACTGTCAGACGGACAACATCACATCACAGCGGAGGAGGGATGTTGTATTTTAATGTCAGACGGACAACATCACATCACAGCGGAGGAGGGATGTTGTATTTTACTGTCAGACGGACAACATCACATCACAGCGGAGGAGGGATGTTGTATTTTACTGTCAG
>NC_092096.1:916396-966396 GCF_045679555.1 Salvelinus alpinus | reverse complement strand
AGTGGTTGTGTTTAACAGCAGTGTAGTGGTTGTGTTTAACAGCAGTGTAGTGGTTGTGTTTAACAGCAGTGTAGTGGTTGTGTTTAACAGCAGTGTAGTGGTTGTGTTTAACAGCAGTGTAGTGGTTGTGTTTAACAGCAGTGTGTTGTGTTTAACAGCAGTGTAGTGGTTGTGTTTAACAGCAGTGTAGTGGCTGTGTTTAACAGCAGTGTAGTGGTTGTGTTTAACAGCAGTGTAGTGGTTGTGTTTAACAGCAGTGTATTGGTTGTGTTTAACAGCAGTGTATTGTGTTTAACAGCAGTGTAGTGGTTGTGTTTAACAGCAGTGTAGTGGCTGTGTTTAACAGCAGTGTATTGTGTTTAACAGCAGTGTAGTGGTTGTGTTTAACAGCAGTGTAGTGGTTGTGTTTAACAGCAGTGTAGTGGTTGTGTTTAACAGCAGTGTAGTGGTTGTGTTTAACAGCAGTGTAGTGGTTGTGTTTAACAGCAGTGTAGTGGCTGTGTTTAACAGCAGTGTAGTGGCTGTGTTTAACAGCAGTGTCATGGTTGTGTTTTTTAACAGCAGTGTAGTGGTTGTGTTTAACAGCAGTGTAGTGGTTGTGTTTAACAGCAGTGTAGTGGCTGTGTTTAACAGCAGTGTAGTGGCTGTGTTTAACAGCAGTGTAGTGGTTGTGTTTAACAGCAGTGTAGTGGTTGTGTTTAACAGAAGTGTAGTGGCTGTGTTTAACAGCAGTGTAGTGGTTGTGTTTAACAGCAGTGTAGTGGTTGTGTTTAAGAGCAGTGTAGTGGTTGTGTTTAACAGCAGTGTAGTGGCTGTTTTTAGCAGTGTAGTGGTTGTGTTTAACAGCAGTGTAGTGGTTGTGTTTAACAGCAGTGTAGTGGTTGTGTTTAACAGCAGTGTAGTGGTTGTGTTTAACAGCAGTGTATTGTGTTTAACAGCAGTGTAGTGGTTGTGTTTAACAGCAGTGTAGTGGTTGTGTTTAACAGCAGTGTAGTGGTTGTGTTTAACAGCAGTGTAGTGGTTGTGTTTAACAGCAGTGTAGTGGTTGTGTTTAACAGCAGTGTAGTGGCTGTGTTTAACAGCAGTGTAGTGGCTGTGTTTAACAGCAGTGTAGTGGTTGTGTTTAACAGCAGTGTAGTGGTTATGTTTAACAGCAGTGTAGTGGTTGTGTTTAACAGCAGTGTAGTGGCTGTGTTTAACAGCAGTGTAGTGGTTGTGTTTAACAGCAGTGTAGTGGTTGTGTTTAACAGAAGTGTAGTGGCTGTGTTTAACAGCAGTGTAGTGGTTGTGTTTAACAGCAGTGTAGTGGTTGTGTTTAACAGCAGTGTAGTGGCTGTGTTTAACAGCAGTGTATTGGCTGTGTTTAACAGCAGTGTAGTGGTTGTGTTTAACAGCAGTGTATTGTGTTTAACAGCAGTGTAGTGGCTGTGTTTAACAGCAGTGTAGTGGCTGTGTTTAACAGCAGTGTAGTGGTTGTGTTTAACAGCAGTGTAGTGGTTGTGTTTAACAGCAGTGTAGTGGTTGTGTTTAACAGCAGTGTAGTGGTTGTGTTTAACAGCAGTGTAGTGGTTGTGTTTAACAGCAGTGTAGTGGTTGTGTTTAACAGCAGTGTAGTGGCTGTGATTAACAGCAGTGTATTGGCTGTGTTTAACAGCAGTGTATTGGTTGTGTTTAACAGCAGTGTAGTGGCTGTGTTTAACAGCAGTGTAGTGGCTGTGTTTAACAGCAGTGTAGTGGTTGTGTTTAACAGCAGTGTAGTGGCTGTGTTTAACAGCAGTGTAGTGGCTGTGTTTAACAGCAGTGTATTGGTTGTGTTTAACAGCAGTGTAGTGGCTGTGTTTAACAGCAGTGTACTGGCTGTGTTTAACAGCAGTGTAGTGGTTGTGTTTAACAGCAGTGTAGTGGCTGTGTTTAACAGCAGTGTAGTGGTTGTGTTTAACAGAAGTGTAGTGGCTGTGTTTAACAGCAGTGTAGTGGTTGTGTTTAACAGCAGTGTAGTGGCTGTGTTTAACAGCAGTGTAGTGGTTGTGTTTAACAGCAGTGTAGTGGCTGTGTTTAACAGCAGGGTAGTGGTTGTGTTTAACAGCAGTGTAGTGGTTGTGTTTAACAGCAGTGTAGTGGCTGTGTTTAACAGCAGTGTAGTGGTTGTGTTTAACAGCAGTGTAGTGGCTGTGTTTAACAGCAGTGTATGGTTGTGTTTAACAGCAGTGTAGTGGCTGTGTTTAACAGCAGTGTAGTGGTTGTGTTTAACAGCAGTGTAGTGGCTGTGTTTAACAGCAGTGTAGTGGCTGTGTTTAACAGCAGTGTAGTGGTTGTGTTTAACAGCAGTGTAGTGGCTGTGTTTAACAGCAGTGTAGTGGCTGTGTTTAACAGCAGTGTAGTGGTTGTGTTTAACAGCAGTGTAGTGGCTGTGTTTAACATGCCGCTGCTAAAAACTACATTGCGACTAATTAGTTACTACTTCTACTGAAGGCTACGATCAACTATTTATAAAAGTCACTCCCTTTACTACACCAACCTACATTTTTCAACACTAACCAACTTTTAAACTTCTTCCACTAGATTCACCATCATATTTCACTCCCAAAATGATAGCCAAATCTTTTCTGATTCTTTGAGTGTAGTAGTCTGAGTCTGGTTGTATGTGATCTAGTAGTCTATCAAAGTAATCAAACCAGATATTTTTATATATTTAACGTTGACTATATTTCACTAAAGTAAAATGTTTCACACTTCAACTACCACAAAAATACTTTTAAAGATCTGAAGGAGGTCACTGTCTCCCTCCGCCCCAACTGGGCTGTTCCATCCCTCCCTCCCCTTCAACTGGGCTGTTCCATCCCTCCCTCCCCTTCAACTGGGCTGTTCCATCCCTCCCTCCCCTTCAACTGGGCTGTTCCATCCCTCCCTCCCCTTCAACTGGGCTGTTCCATCCCTCCCTCCCCCAAACTGGGCTGTTCCACCTCCACCCCCCCCCCCCCCCTAACTGGGCTGTTCCATCCCTCCCTCCTCCCAACTGGGCTGTTCCACCTCCACCACCCCCACCCCGACCTAACTGGGCTGTTCCATTCCTCCCACCCCCCCAACTGGGCTGTTCGATCCCTCCCTCCTCCTATCCAACTGGGCTGTTCCATCCCTCCCTCCCCCCAACTGGGCTGTTCCATCCCTCCCTCGCCCCCAACTGGGCTGTTTCATCCCTCCTCACTTCCCCCCAACTGGGCTGTTCCATCCCTCCCTCCCCCCAACTGGGCTGTTCCATCCCTCCCTCCCCCCCAACTGGGCTGTTCCATCCCTCCCCCCCAACTGGGCTGTTCCATCCCTCCCTCCCCCCAACTGGGCTGTTCCATCCCTCCCTCCCCCCAACTGGGCTGTTCCATCCCTCCCTCCCCCCAACTGGGCTGTTCCATCCCTCCCTCCGCCCCAACTGGGCTGTTCCATCCCTCCCTCCCCCCAACTGGGCTGTTCCATCCCTCCCTCCCCTTCAACTGGGCTGTTCCATCCCTCCCTCCCCCCAACTGGGCTGTTCCATCCCTCCCTCGCCCCCAACTGGGCTGTTACATCCCTCCCTCCCCCCAACTGGGCTGTTCCATCCCTCCCTCCCCCCAACTGGGCTGTTCAATCCCTCCCTCCCCCCCAACTGGGCTGTTCCACCCCTCCCTCCTCCCCAACTGAGCTGTTCCATCCTTCCCTCCTCCCCAACTGAGCTGTTCCATCCCTCCCTCAACCCCAACTGGACTTTTCCATCCCTCCCCCCAACTGGGCTGTTCCCACCCCTCCCTCCCCCCCAACTGGGCTGTTCCATCCCTCCCTCCCCCCAACTGGGCTGTTCCATCCCTCCCTCCCCCCCAACTGGGCTGTTTCATCCCTCCCCACTTCCCCCCAACTGGGCTGTTCCATCCCTCCCTCCCTCCCTCCAAAAGAGCTGTTCCATCCCTCCCTCCCCCCAACTTGGCTTCCCTCTGTGTGCAGTTACAACCCCCTTCAGTCTACTAGTGGTGTCTGTTTCAGTGGTACAGTAAAACACCAGTCTATTAGTGGTGTCTGATTCAGTGGTACAGTAAACACCAGTCTATTAGTGGTGTCTGATTCAGTGGTACAGTAAAACACCAGTCTATTAGTGGTGTCTGATTCAGTGGTACAGTAAAACACCAGTCTATTAGTGGTGTCTGTTTCAGTGGTACAGTAAAACACCAGTCTATTAGTGGTGTCTGTCTCAGTGGTACAGTAAAACACCAATCTATTAGTGGTGTCTGATTCAGTGGTACAGTAAAACACCAGTCTATTAGTGGTGTCTGTTTCAGTGGTACAGTAAAACACCAGTCTATTAGTGGTGTCTGATTCAGTGGTACAGTAAACACCAGTCTATTAGTGGTGTCTGATTCAGTGGTACAGTAAAACACCAGTCTATTAGTGGTGTCTGATTCAGTGGTACAGTAAAACACCAGTCTATTAGTGGTGTCTGATTCAGTGGTACAGTAAAACACCAGTCTATTAGTGGTGTCTGTCTCAGTGGTACAGTAAAACACCAGTCTATTAGTGGTGTCTGATTCAGTGGTACAGTAAAACACCAGTCTATTAGTGGTGTCTGTTTCAGTGGTACAGTAAAACACCAGTCTATTAGTGGTGTCTGTTTCAGTCTTCAGTAAAACACCAGTCTATTAGTGGTGTCTGTTTCAGTGGTACAGTAAAACACCAATCTATTAGTGGTGTCTGATTCAGTGGTACAGTAAAACACCAGTCTATTAGTGGTGTCTGTCTCAGTGGTACAGTAAAACACCAATCTATTAGTGGTGTCTGATTCAGTGGTACAGTAAAACACCAGTCTATTAGTGGTGTCTGTTTCAGTGGTACAGTAAAACACCAGTCTATTAGTGGTGTCTGTTTCAGTCTTCAGTAAAACACCAGTCTATTAGTGGTGTCTGTTTCAGTCTTCAGTAAAACACCAGTCTATTAGTGGTGTCTGTTTCAGTGGTACAGTAAAACACCAGTCTATTAGTGGTGTCTGATTCAGTGGTACAGTAAAACACCAGTCTATTAGTGGTGTCTGTTTCAGTGGTACAGTAAAACACCAATCTATTAGTGGTGTCTGATTCAGTGGTACAGTAAAACACCAGTCTATTAGTGGTGTCTGTCTCAGTGGTACAGTAAAACACCAATCTATTAGTGGTGTCTGATTCAGTGGTACAGTAAAACACCAGTCTATTAGTGGTGTCTGTTTCAGTGGTACAGTAAAACACCAGTCTATTAGTGGTGTCTGTTTCAGTCTTCAGTAAAACACCAGTCTATTAGTGGTGTCTGTTTCAGTGGTACAGTAAAACACCAGTCTATTAGTGGTGTCTGATTCAGTGGTACAGTAAAACACCAGTCTATTAGTGGTGTCTGTTTCAGTGGTACAGTAAAACACCAGTCTATTAGTGGTGTCTGTTTCAGTCTTCAGTAAAACACCAGTCTATTAGTGGTGTCTGTTTCAGTGGTACAGTAAAACACCAGTCTATTAGTGGTGTCTGATTCAGTGGTACAGTAAAACACCAGTCTATTAGTGGTGTCTGATTCAGTGGTACAGTAAAACACCAGTCTATTAGTGGTGTCAGATTCAGTGGTACAGTAAAACACCAGTCTATTAGTGGTGTCTGTTTCTGTGGTACAGTAAAACACCAGTCTATTAGTGGTGTCTGATTCAGTGGTACAGTAAAACACCAGTCTATTAGTGGTGTCTGATTCAGTGGTACAGTAAAACACCAGTCTATTAGTGGTGTCTGTTTCAGTGGTACAGTAAAACACCAGTCTATTAGTGGTGTCTGTCTCAGTGGTACAGTAAAACACCAGTCTATTAGTGGTGTCTGTTTCAGTGGTACAGTAAAACACCAGTCTATTAGTGGTGTCTGATTCAGTGGTACAGTAAAACACCAGTCTATTAGTGGTGTCTGTTTCAGTGGTACAGTAAAACACCAGTCTATTAGTGGTGTCTGTTTCAGTCTTCAGTAAAACACCAGTCTATTAGTGGTGTCTGTTTCAGTGGTACAGTAAAACACCAGTCTATTAGTGGTGTCTGATTCAGTGGTACAGTAAAACACCAGTCTATTAGTGGTGTCTGATTCAGTGGTACAGTAAAACACCAGTCTATTAGTGGTGTCTGTTTCAGTCTACAGTAAAACAACAGTCTATTAGTGGTGTCTGTTTCAGTGGTGCAGTAAAACACCAGTCTATTAGTGGTGTCTGTTTCAGTGGTACAGTAAAACACCAGTCTATTAGTGGTGTCTGATTCAGTGGTACAGTAAAACACCAGTCTATTAGTGGTGTCTGTTTCAGTGGTAGAGTAAAATACCAGTCTATTAGTGGTGTCTGATTCAGTGGTACAGTAAAACACCAGTCTATTAGTGGTGTCTGTTTCAGTGGTACAGTAAAACACCAGTCTATTAGTGGTGTCTGTTTCAGTGGTACAGTAAAACACCAGTCTATTAGTGGTGTCTGATTCAGTGGTACAGTAAAACACCAGTCTATTAGTGGTGTCTGTTTCAGTGGTAGAGTAAAATACCAGTCTATTAGTGGTGTCTGTTTCAGTGGTACAGTAAAACACCAGTCTATTAGTGGTGTCTGTTTCAGTGGTACAGTAAAACACCAGTCTATTAGTGGTGTCTGTTTCAGTGGTACAGTAAAACACCAGTCTATTAGTGGTGTCTGTTTCAGTGGTACAGTAAAACACCAGTCTATTAGTGGTGTCTGTATCAGTGGTACAGTAAAACACCAGTCTATTAGTGGTGTCTGTTTCAGTGGTAGAGTAAAATACCAGTCTATTAGTGGTGTCTGTTTCAGTGGTACAGTAAAACACCAGTTTATTAGTGGTGTCTGTTTCAGTGGTACAGTAAAACACCAGTCTATTAGTGGTGTCTGTTTCAGTGGTACAGTAAAACACCAGTCTATTAGTGGTGTCTGTTTCAGTGGTACAGTAAAACACCAGTCTATTAGTGGTGTCTGATTCAGTGGTACAGTAAAACACCAGTCTATTAGTGGTGTCTGTTTCAGTGGTACAGTAAAACACCAGTCTATTAGTGGTGTCTGATTCAGTGGTACAGTAAAACACCAGTCTATTAGTGGTGTCTGTTTCAGTGGTACAGTAAAACACCAATCTATTAGTGGTGTCTGATTCAGTGGTACAGTAAAACACCAGTCTATTAGTGGTGTCTGATTCAGTGGTACAGTAAAACAGAGGCGGACGCCAGAGGCCACAGATGCTACAAATTAAGTTTTTTGGGCCAGATGCCCGACTGCGATCTAAAAGTTGACAATATTATCTACGGAAGCAGACCGAACGTTTTAACAGTGACGGGCGGCTGACACCGGCTAGTTCAGTGTTTACACAATCCAGAGCTCTCGACTCCTCATGTCCCCTCGAAACATTAGAGAGGGATTTTAATCCTTACTTGTCTGAGAGAGTGAGGGGGAGAGAGAGAGAGAGAGAGAGAGAGAGAGAGAGCAGAGAGAAAAACAGGGGATTTGGATTGCTGTCAATTAGAATCCCTCGACACGATCCCTGTCCTTCTGCCCTCCTCCCCCCTCATCCCTCGCTCTCTCCCTCCTTCCCTCATTCCCTCTGCCCTCCTCCCCCCTCATCCCTCGCTCTCTCCCTCCTTCCCTCATTCCCTCTGCCCTCCTCCCCCCTCATCCCTCGCTCTCTCCCTCCTTCCCTCATTCCCTCTGCCCTCCTCCCCCCTCATCCCTCGCTCTCTCCCTACTTCCCTCTGCCCTCCTCCCCCTTCATCCCTCGCTCCCTCCCTCATTCCCTCTGCCCTCCTCCCCCTCATCCCTCGCTCTCTCCCTCCTTCCCTCTGCCCTCCTCCCCCTTCATCCCTCGCTCCTACCCTCATTCCCTCTGCCCTCCTCCCCCCTCATCCCTCGCTCTCTCCCCCCTTCCCTCTGCCCTCCTCCCCCTCATCCCTCGCTCCTCCTCCCCCCTCATCCCTCGCTCTCTCCCTCCTTCCCTCTGCCCTCCTCCCCCTTCATCCCTCGCTCTCTCCCTCCTTCCCTCTGCCCTCCTCCCCCTTCATCCCTCGCTCTCTCCCTCCTTCCCTCTGCCCTCCTCCCCCCTCATCCCTCGCTCTCTCTCCCCCCTTCCCTCTGCCCTCCTCCCCCTCATCCCTCGCTCTCTCCCTCCTTCCCTCTACCCTCCTCTCCCCTCATCCCTCGCTCTCTCCCTCCTTCCCTCTGCCCTCCTCCCCCCTCATCCCTCGCTCTCTCCCTCCTTCCCTCTGCCCTTCCCTTCCCTCTGCCCTCCTCCCCCTCATCCCTCGCTCTCTCCCCCCTTCCCTCTGCCCTCCTCCCCCTCATCCCTCGCTCTCTCCCCCCTTCCCTCTGCCCTCCTCTCCCCTCATCCCTCGCTCTCTCCCTCCTTCCCTCTACCCTCCTCTCCCCTCATCCCTCGCTCTCTCCCTCCTTCCCTCTGCCCTCCTCCCCCCTCATCCCTCGCTCTCTCCCTCCTTCCCTCTGCCCTCCTCCCCCTTCATCCCTCGCTCTCTCCCCCCTTCCCTCTGCCCTTCTCCCCCCTCATCCCTCGCTCTTTCCCTCCTTCCCTCTGCCCTTCTCCCCCCTCATCCCTCGCTCTCTCCCTCCTTCCCTCTGCCCTCCTCCCCCTCATCCCTCGCTCTCTCCCCCCTTCCCTCTGCCCTTCTCCCCCCTCATCCCTCGCTCTCTCCCTCCTTCCCTCTGCCCTCCTCCCCCTTCATCCCTCGCTCTCTCCCCCTTTCCTCTGCCCTCCTCTCCCTCATCCCTCGCTCTCTCCCTCCTTCCCTCTACCCTCCTCTCCCCTCATCCCTCGCTCTCTCCCTCCTTCCCTCTACCCTCCTCCCCCTTCATCCCTCGCTCTCTCCCCCTTCCCTCTGCCCTCCTCTCCCCTCATCCCTCGCTCTCTCCCTCCTTCCCTCTGCCCTCCTCCCCCCTCATCCCTCACTCTTTCCCTCCTTCCCTCTGCCCTCCTCCCCCTTCATCCCTCGCTCTCTCCCTCCTTCCCTCTGCCCTCCTCCCCCTCATCCCTCGCTCTCTCCCTCCTTCCCTCTGCCCTCCTCCCCCTCATCCCTCACTCTCTCCATCCTTCCCTCTGCCCTCCTCCCCCTCATCCCTCGCTCTCTCCCTCCTTCCCTCTGCCCTTCCCTTCCCTCTGCCCTCCTCCCCCTTCATCCCTCGCTCTCTCCCTCCTTCCCTCTGCCCTCCTCCCCCCTCATCCCAGTCTCTCTCCCTCATTCCCTCTGCCCTCCTCCCCCTTCATCCCTCACTCTCTCCCTCCTTCCCTCTGCCCTCCTCCCCCTCATCCCTCGCTCTCTCCCTCCTTCCCTCTGCCCTTCCCTTCCCTCTGCCCTCCTCCCCCTTCATCCCTCACTCTCTCTCTCCTTCCCTCTGCCCTCCTCCCCCCTCATCCCTCGCTCTCTCCTTCCTTCCCTCTGCCCTCCTCCCCCTTCATCCCTCGCTCTCTCCCTCCTTCCCTCTGCCCTCCTCCCCCTCATCCCTCGCTCTCTCCCTCCTTCCCTCTGCCCTCCTCCCCCCTCATCCCTCGCTCTCTCCCTCCCTCCTTCCCTCTGCCCTCCTCCCCCCTCATCCCTCGCTCTCTCTCTCCCTCCTTCCCTCTGCCCTCCTCCCCCTTCATCCCTCGCTCTCTCCCTCCTTCCCTCTGCCCTCCTCCCCCCTCATCCCTCTCTCTCTCCCTCCTTCCCTCTGCCCTCTGCCCTCCTCCCCCTTCATCCCTCGCTCTCTCCCTCCTTCCCTCTGCCCTCCTCCCCCTCATCCCTCGCTCTCTCTCCCCCTTCCCTCTGCCCTCCTCCCCCTCATCCCTCGCTCTCTCCCTCCTTCCCTCTGCCCTCCTCCCCCTCCTCCCTCGCTCTCTCCCTCCTTCCCTCTGCCCTCCTCCCCCTTCATCCCTCGCTCTCTCCCCCTTCCCTCTGCCCTCCTCCCCCCTCATCCCTCGCTCTCTCTCCCCCCTTCCCTCTGCCCTCCTCCCCCTCATCCCTCGCTCTCTCCCTCCTTCCCTCTGCCCTCCTCCCCCTCCTCCCTCGCTCTCTCCCTCCTTCCCTCTGCCCTCCTCCCCCTTCATCCCTCGCTCTCTCCCCCCTTCCCTCTGCCCTTCTCCCCCCTCATCCCTCGCTCTCTCCCTCCTTCCCTCTGCCCTCCTCCCCCTTCATCCCTCGCTCTCTCCCCCCTTTCCTCTGCCCTCCTCTCCCCTCATCCCTCGCTCTCTCCCTCCTTCCCTCTACCCTCCTCTCCCCTCATCCCTCGCTCTCTCCCTCCTTCCCTCTACCCTCCTCCCCCTTCATCCCTCGCTCTCTCCCTCCTTCCCTCTGCCCTCCTCCCCCCTCATCCCTCACTCTTTCCCTCCTTCCCTCTGCCCTCCTCCCCCTTCATCCCTCGCTCTCTCCCTCCTTCCCTCTGCCCTCCTCCCCCCTCATCCCAGTCTCTGTCCCTCATTCCCTCTGCCCTCCTCCCCCTTCATCCCTCACTCTCTCCCTCCTTCCCTCTGCCCTCCTCCCCCCTCATCCCTCGCTCTCTCCCTCCTTCCCTCTGCCCTTCCCTTCCCTCTGCCCTCCTCCCCCTTCATCCCTCACTCTCTCTCTCCTTCCCTCTGCCCTCCTCCCCCTCATCCCTCGCTCTCTCCCTCCTTCCCTCTGCCCTCCTCCCCCTTCATCCCTCACTCTCTCCCTCCTTCCCTCTGCCCTCCTCCCCCCTCATCCCCCACTCTCTCCCTCCTTCCCTCTGCCCTTCCCTTCCCTCTGCCCTCCTCCCCCTTCATCCCTCACTCTCTCTCTCCTTCCCTCTGCCCTCCTCCCCCTTCATCCCTCGCTCTCTCCCTCCTTCCCTCTGCCCTCCTCCCCCTTCATCCCTCGCTCTCTCCCCCCTTTCCTCTGCCCTCCTCTCCCCTCATCCCTCGCTCTCTCCCTCCTTCCCTCTACCCTCCTCTCCCCTCATCCCTCGCTCTCTCCCTCATTCCCTCTACCCTCCTCCCCCTTCATCCCTCGCTCTCTCCCTCCTTCCCTCTGCCCTCCTCCCCCCTCATCCCTCACTCTTTCCCTCCTTCCCTCTGCCCTCCTCCCCCTTCATCCCTCGCTCTCTCCCTCCTTCCCTCTGCCCTCCTCCCCCCTCATCCCAGTCTCTCTCCCTCATTCCCTCTGCCCTCCTCCCCCTTCATCCCTCACTCTCTCCCTCCTTCCCTCTGCCCTCCTCCCCCCTCATCCCTCGCTCTCTCCCTCCTTCCCTCTGCCCTTCCCTTCCCTCTGCCCTCCTCCCCCTTCATCCCTCACTCTCTCTCTCCTTCCCTCTGCCCTCCTCCCCCCTCATCCCTCGCTCTCTCCCTCCTTCCCTCTGCCCTCCTCCCCCTTCATCCCTCGCTCTCTCCCTCCTTCCCTCTGCCCTCCTCCCCCCTCATCCCTCGCTCTCTCCCTCCTTCCCTCTGCCCTCCTCCCCCTCATCCCTCGCTCTCTCCCTCCCTCCTTCCCTCTGCCCTCCTCCCCCCTCATCCCTCGCTCTCTCTCTCCCTCCTTCCCTCTGCCCTCCTCCCCCTTCATCCCTCGCTCACTCCCTCCTTCCCTCTGCCCTCCTCCCCCTCATCCCAGTCTCTCTCCCTCCTTCCCTCTGCCCTCCTCCCCCTTCATCCCTCGCTCTCTCCCTCCTTCCCTCTGCCCTCCTCCCCCCTCATCCCTCGCTCTCTCCCTCCTTCCCTCTGCCTTCCTCCCCCCTCATCCCTCGCTCTCTCCCTCCTTCCAGCTACCCTCCTCTCCCCTCATCCCTCGCTTTCTCCCTCCTTCCCTCTGCCCTCCTCCCCCTCATCCCTCGCTCTCTCCCTCCTTCCCTCTGCCCTCCTCCCCCTTCATCCCTCGCTCTCTCCCTCCTTCCCTCTACCCTCCTCTCCCCTCATCCCTCGCTCTCTCCCTCCTTCCATCTACCCTCCTCTCCCCTCATCCCTCGCTTTCTCCCTCCTTCCCTCTGCCCTCCTCCCCCTCATCCCTCGCTCTCTCCCTACCTCCTTCCCTCTGCCCTCCTCCCCCTTCATCCCTCTCTCTCTCCCTCCTTCCCTCTGCCCTCCTCCCCCTTCATCCCTCGCTCTCTCCCTCCTTCCATCTACCCTCCTCTCCCCTCATCCCAGTCTCTCTCCCCCTTCCCTCTGCCCTTCTCCCCCCTCATCCCAGTCTCTCTCCCCCCTTCCCTCTGCCCTCCTCCCCCTCATCCCTCGCTTTCTCCCTCCTTCCCTCTGCCCTCTGCCCTCCTCCCCCTCATCCCTCGCTCTCTCCCTCCCTCCTTCCCTCTGCCCTCCTCCCCCTTCATCCCTCTCTCCCTCCCTCCTTCCCTCTGCCCTTCTCCCCCCTCATCCCAGTCTCTCTCCCTCCTTCCCTCTGCCCTTCTCCCCCCTCATCCCAGTCTCTCTCCCCCTTCCCTCTGCCCTCCCCCCCCTCATCCCTCGCTCTCTCCCTCCTTCCCTCTGCCTTCCTCCCCCCTCATCCCTCGCTCTCTCCCTCCTTCCAGCTACCCTCCTCTCCCCTCATCCCTCGCTTTCTCCCTCCTTCCCTCTGCCCTCCTCCCCCTTCATCCCTCTCTCTCTCCCTCCTTCCCTCTGCCCTCCTCCCCCTTCATCCCTCGCTCTCTCCCTCCTTCCATCTACCCTCCTCTCCCCTCATCCCAGTCTCTCTCCCCCTTCCCTCTGCCCTTCTCCCCCCTCATCCCAGTCTCTCTCCCCCCTTCCCTCTGCCCTCCTCCCCCTCATCCCTCGCTTTCTCCCTCCTTCCCTCTGCCCTCCTCCCCCTCATCCCTCGCTCTCTCCCTCCCTCCTTCCCTCTGCCCTCCTCCCCCTTCATCCCTCTCTCCCTCCCTCCTTCCCTCTGCCCTTCTCCCCCCTCATCCCAGTCTCTCTCCCTCCTTCCCTCTGCCCTTCTCCCCCCTCATCCCAGTCTCTCTCCCCCCTTCCCTCTGCCCTCCTCCCCCTCATCCCTCGCTTTCTCCCTCCTTCCCTCTGCCCTCCTCCCCCTCATCCCTCGCTCTCTCCCTCCCTCCTTCCCTCTGCCCTCCTCCCCCTCATCCCAGTCTCTCTCCCTCCTTCCCTCTGCCCTCCTCCCCCCTCATCCCAGTCTCTCTCCCTCCTTCCCTCTGCCCTCCTCCCCCCTCATCCCAGTCTCTCTCCCTCCTTCCCTCTGCCCTCCTCCCCCTTCATCCCTCGCTCTCTCCCTCCTTCCCTCTGCCCTTCTCCCCCCTCATCCCAGTCTCTCTCCCTCCTTCCCTCTGCCCTCCTCCCCCTCATCCCAGTCTCTCTCCCTCCTTCCCTCTGCCCTCCTCCCCCCTCATCCCAGTCTCTCTCCCTCCTTCCCTCTGCCCTCCTCCCCCCTCATCCCAGTCTCTCTCCCTCCTTCCCTCTGCCCTCCTCCCCCTTCATCCCTCTCTCTCTCCCTCCTTCCCTCTGCCCTCCTCCCCCCTCATCCCTCGCTCTCTCCCTCCTTCCCTCTGCCCTCCTCCCCCTTCATCCCTCACTCTCTCCCTCCTTCCCTCTGCCCTCCTCCCCCTTCATCCCTCGCTCTCTCCCTCCTTCCCTCTGCCCTCCTCCCCCTCATCCCTCGCTCTCTCCCTCCTTCCCTCTGCCCTCCTCCCCCCTCATCCCTCACTCTCTCCATCCTTCCCTCTGCCCTCCTCCCCCCTCATCCCTCGCTCTCTCCCTCCTTCCCTCTGCCCTTCCCTTCCCTCTGCCCTCCTCCCCCTTCATCCCTCGCTCTCTCCCTCCTTCCCTCTGCCCTCCTCCCCCCTCATCCCAGTCTCTCTCCCTCATTCCCTCTGCCCTCCTCCCCCTCATCCCTCGCTCTCTCCCTCCCTCCTTCCCTCTGCCCTCCTCCCCCCTCATCCCAGTCTCTCTCCCTCCTTCCCTCTGCCCTCCTCCCCCTCATCCCTCGCTCTCTCCCTCCTTCCCTCTGCCCTCCTCCCCCTTCATCCCTCACTCTCTCCCTCCTTCCCTCTGCCCTCCTCCCCCTTCATCCCTCGCTCTCTCCCTCCTTCCCTCTGCCCTCCTCCCCCTCATCCCTCGCTCTCTCCCTCCTTCCCTCTGCCCTCCTCCCCCTCATCCCTCACTCTCTCCATCCTTCCCTCTGCCCTCCTCCCCCCTCATCCCTCGCTCTCTCCCTCCTTCCCTCTGCCCTTCCCTTCCCTCTGCCCTCCTCCCCCTTCATCCCTCGCTCTCTCCCTCCTTCCAGCTACCCTCCTCTCCCCTCATCCCTCGCTTTCTCCCTCCTTCCCTCTGCCCTCCTCCCCCTCATCCCTCGCTCTCTCCCTCCTTCCCTCTGCCCTCCTCCCCCTTCATCCCTCGCTCTCTCCCTCCTTCCCTCTACCCTCCTCTCCCCTCATCCCTCGCTCTCTCCCTCCTTCCATCTACCCTCCTCTCCCCTCATCCCTCGCTTTCTCCCTCCTTCCCTCTGCACTCCTCCCCCTCATCCCTCGCTCTCTCCCTACCTCCTTCCCTCTGCCCTCCTCCCCCTTCATCCCTCTCTCTCTCCCTCCTTCCCTCTGCCCTCCTCCCCCTTCATCCCTCGCTCTCTCCCTCCTTCCATCTACCCTCCTCTCCCCTCATCCCAGTCTCTCTCCCCCCTTCCCTCTGCCCTTCTCCCCCCTCATCCCAGTCTCTCTCCCCCCTTCCCTCTGCCCTCCTCCCCCTCATCCCTCGCTTTCTCCCTCCTTCCCTCTGCCCTCTGCCCTCCTCCCCCTCATCCCTCGCTCTCTCCCTCCCTCCTTCCCTCTGCCCTCCTCCCCCTTCATCCCTCTCTCCCTCCCTCCTTCCCTCTGCCCTTCTCCCCCCTCATCCCAGTCTCTCTCCCTCCTTCCCTCTGCCCTTCTCCCCCCTCATCCCAGTCTCTCTCCCCCCTTCCCTCTGCCCTCCTCCCCCTCATCCCTCGCTCTCTCCCTCCTTCCCTCTGCCTTCCTCCCCCCTCATCCCTCGCTCTCTCCCTCCTTCCAGCTACCCTCCTCTCCCCTCATCCCTCGCTTTCTCCCTCCTTCCCTCTGCCCTCCTCCCCCTCATCCCTCGCTCTCTCCCTCCTTCCCTCTGCCCTCCTCCCCCTTCATCCCTCGCTCTCTCCCTCCTTCCCTCTACCCTCCTCTCCCCTCATCCCTCGCTCTCTCCCTCCTTCCATCTACCCTCCTCTCCCCTCATCCCTCGCTTTCTCCCTCCTTCCCTCTGCCCTCCTCCCCCTCATCCCTCGCTCTCTCCCTCCTTCCCTCTGCCCTCCTCCCCCTTCATCCCTCGCTCTCTCCCTCCTTCCCTCTACCCTCCTCTCCCCTCATCCCTCGCTCTCTCCCTCCTTCCATCTACCCTCCTCTCCCCTCATCCCTCGCTTTCTCCCTCCTTCCCTCTGCCCTCCTCCCCCTTCATCCCTCGCTCTCTCCCTCCTTCCCTCTACCCTCCTCTCCCCTCATCCCTCGCTCTCTCCCTCCTTCCATCTACCCTCCTCTCCCCTCATCCCTCGCTTTCTCCCTCCTTCCCTCTGCCCTCCTCCCCCTCATCCCTCGCTCTCTCCCTACCTCCTTCCCTCTGCCCTCCTCCCCCTTCATCCCTCTCTCTCTCCCTCCTTCCCTCTGCCCTCCTCCCCCTTCATCCCTCGCTCTCTCCCTCCTTCCATCTACCCTCCTCTCCCCTCATCCCAGTCTCTCTCCCCCTTCCCTCTGCCCTTCTCCCCCTCATCCCAGTCTCTCTCCCTCCTTCCCTCTGCCCTTCTCCCCCCTCATCCCAGTCTCTCTCCCCCCTTCCCTCTGCCCTCCTCCCCCTCATCCCTCGCTTTCTCCCTCCTTCCCTCTGCCCTCCTCCCCCTTCATCCCTCTCTCCCTCCCTCCTTCCCTCTGCCCTCCTCCCCCCTCATCCCAGTCTCTCTCCCTCCTTCCCTCTGCCCTCCTCCCCCCTCATCCCAGTCTCTCTCCCTCCTTCCCTCTGCCCTCCTCCCCCCTCATCCCAGTCTCTCTCCCTCATTCCCTCTGCCCTCCTCCCCCTTCATCCCTCGCTCTCTCCCTCCTTCCCTCTGCCCTCCTCCCCCCTCATCCCAGTCTCTCTCCCTCCTTCCCTCTGCCCTCCTCCCCCCTCATCCCAGTCTCTCTCCCTCCTTCCCTCTGCCCTCCTCCCCCTTCATCCCTCTCTCCCTCCCTCCTTCCCTCTGCCCTCCTCCCCCTTCATCCCTCGCTCTCTCCCTCCTTCCATCTACCCTCCTCTCCCCTCATCCCAGTCTCTCTCCCCCCTTCCCTCTGCCCTTCTCCCCCCTCATCCCAGTCTCTCTCCCTCCTTCCCTCTGCCCTTCTCCCCCCTCATCCCAGTCTCTCTCCCCCCTTCCCTCTGCCCTCCTCCCCCTCATCCCTCGCTTTCTCCCTCCTTCCCTCTGCCCTCCTCCCCCTTCATCCCTCTCTCCCTCCCTCCTTCCCTCTGCCCTCCTCCCCCCTCATCCCAGTCTCTCTCCCTCCTTCCCTCTGCCCTCCTCCCCCTCATCCCAGTCTCTCTCCCTCCTTCCCTCTGCCCTCCTCCCCCCTCATCCCAGTCTCTCTCCCTCATTCCCTCTGCCCTCCTCCCCCTTCATCCCTCGCTCTCTCCCTCCTTCCCTCTGCCCTCCTCCCCCCTCATCCCAGTCTCTCTCCCTCCTTCCCTCTGCCCTCCTCCCCCCTCATCCCAGTCTCTCTCCCTCCTTCCCTCTGCCCTCCTCCCCCTTCATCCCTCTCTCCCTCCCTCCTTCCCTCTGCCCTTCTCCCCCCTCATCCCAGTCTCTCTCCCTCCTTCCCTCTGCCCTTCTCCCCCCTCATCCCAGTCTCTCTCCCCCCTTCCCTCTGCCCTCCTCCCCCTCATCCCTCGCTTTCTCCCTCCTTCCCTCTGCCCTCCTCCCCCTCATCCCTCGCTCTCTCCCTCCCTCCTTCCCTCTGCCCTCCTCCCCCCTCATCCCAGTCTCTCTCCCTCCTTCCCTCTGCCCTCCTCCCCCCTCATCCCAGTCTCTCTCCCTCCTTCCCTCTGCCCTCCTCCCCCCTCATCCCAGTCTCTCTCCCTCCTTCCCTCTGCCCTCCTCCCCCCTCATCCCAGTCTCTCTCCCTCCTTCCCTCTGCCCTCCTCCCCCTCATCCCTCGCTCTCTCCCTCCTTCCCTCTGCCTTCCTCCCCCCTCATCCCTCGCTCTCTCCCTCCTTCCAGCTACCCTCCTCTCCCCTCATCCCTCGCTTTCTCCCTCCTTCCCTCTGCCCTCCTCCCCCTCATCCCTCGCTCTCTCCCTCCTTCCCTCTGCCCTCCTCCCCCTTCATCCCTCGCTCTCTCCCTCCTTCCCTCTACCCTCCTCTCCCCTCATCCCTCGCTCTCTCCCTCCTTCCATCTACCCTCCTCTCCCCTCATCCCTCGCTTTCTCCCTCCTTCCCTCTGCCCTCCTCCCCCTCATCCCTCGCTCTCTCCCTCCTTCCCTCTGCCCTCCTCCCCCTTCATCCCTCGCTCTCTCCCTCCTTCCCTCTACCCTCCTCTCCCCTCATCCCTCGCTCTCTCCCTCCTTCCATCTACCCTCCTCTCCCCTCATCCCTCGCTTTCTCCCTCCTTCCCTCTGCCCTCCTCCCCCTCATCCCTCGCTCTCTCCCTACCTCCTTCCCTCTGCCCTCCTCCCCCTTCATCCCTCTCTCTCTCCCTCCTTCCCTCTGCCCTCCTCCCCCTTCATCCCTCGCTCTCTCCCTCCTTCCATCTACCCTCCTCTCCCCTCATCCCAGTCTCTCTCCCCCTTCCCTCTGCCCTTCTCCCCCCTCATCCCAGTCTCTCTCCCCCCTTCCCTCTGCCCTCCTCCCCCTCATCCCTCGCTTTCTCCCTCCTTCCCTCTGCCCTCCTCCCCCTCATCCCTCGCTCTCTCCCTCCCTCCTTCCCTCTGCCCTCCTCCCCCTTCATCCCTCACTCTCTCCCTCCTTCCCTCTGCCCTCCTCCCCCTTCATCCCTCGCTCTCTCCCTCCTTCCCTCTGCCCTCCTCCCCCTCATCCCTCGCTCTCTCCCTCCTTCCCTCTGCCCTCCTCCCCCCTCATCCCTCACTCTCTCCATCCTTCCCTCTGCCCTCCTCCCCCCTCATCCCTCGCTCTCTCCCTCCTTCCCTCTGCCCTTCCCTTCCCTCTGCCCTCCTCCCCCTTCATCCCTCGCTCTCTCCCTCCTTCCCTCTGCCCTCCTCCCCCCTCATCCCAGTCTCTCTCCCTCATTCCCTCTGCCCTCCTCCCCCTCATCCCTCGCTCTCTCCCTCCCTCCTTCCCTCTGCCCTCCTCCCCCCTCATCCCAGTCTCTCTCCCTCCTTCCCTCTGCCCTCCTCCCCCTTCATCCCTCGCTCTCTCCCTCCTTCCCTCTGCCCTCCTCCCCCCTCATCCCTCGCTCTCTCCCTCCTTCCCTCTGCCTTCCTCCCCCTTCATCCCTCGCTCTCTCCCTCCTTCCCTCTACCCTCCTCTCCCCTCATCCCTCGCTCTCTCCCTCCTTCCAGCTACCCTCCTCTCCCCTCATCCCTCGCTTTCTCCCTCCTTCCCTCTGCCCTCCTCCCCCTCATCCCTCGCTCTCTCCCTCCTTCCCTCTGCCCTCCTCCCCCTTCATCCCTCGCTCTCTCCCTCCTTCCCTCTACCCTCCTCTCCCCTCATCCCTCGCTCTCTCCCTCCTTCCATCTACCCTCCTCTCCCCTCATCCCTCGCTTTCTCCCTCCTTCCCTCTGCCCTCCTCCCCCTCATCCCAGTCTCTCTCCCCCCTTCCCTCTGCCCTTCTCCCCCTCATCCCAGTCTCTCTCCCCCTTCCCTCTGCCCTCCTCCCCCTCATCCCTCGCTTTCTCCCTCCTTCCCTCTGCCCTCCTCCCCCTCATCCCTTGCTCTCTCCCTCCCTCCTTCCCTCTGCCCTCCTCCCCCTTCATCCCTCTCTCCCTCCCTCCTTCCCTCTGCCCTTCTCCCCCCTCATCCCAGTCTCTCTCCCTCCTTCCCTCTGCCCTTCTCCCCCCTCATCCCAGTCTCTCTCCCCCTTCCCTCTGCCCTCCTCCCCCTCATCCCTCGCTTTCTCCCTCCTTCCCTCTGCCCTCCTCCCCCTCATCCCTCGCTCTCTCCCTCCCTCCTTCCCTCTGCCCTCCTCCCCCCTCATCCCAGTCTCTCTCCCTCCTTCCCTCTGCCCTCCTCCCCCTCATCCCAGTCTCTCTCCCTCCTTCCCCTCTGCCCTCCTCCCCCCTCATCCCAGTCTCTCTCCCTCCTTCCCTCTGCCCTCCTCCCCCCTCATCCCAGTCTCTCTCCCTCCTTCCCTCTGCCCTCCTCCCCCCTCATCCCAGTCTCTCTCCCTCCTTCCCTCTGCCCTCCTCCCCCCTCATCCCAGTCTCTCTCCCTCCTTCCCTCTGCCCTCCTCCCCCCTCATCCCAGTCTCTCTCCCTCCTTCCCTCTGCCCTCCTCCCCCTTCATCCCTCGCTCTCTCCCTCCTTCCCTCTGCCCTTCTCCCCCCTCATCCCAGTCTCTCTCCCTCCTTCCCTCTGCCCTCCTCCCCCCTCATCCCAGTCTCTCTCCCTCCTTCCCTCTGCCCTCCTCCCCCCTCATCCCAGTCTCTCTCCCTCCTTCCCTCTGCCCTCCTCCCCCTTCATCCCTCTCTCTCTCCCTCCTTCCCTCTGCCCTCCTCCCCCCTCATCCCTCGCTCTCTCCCTCCTTCCCTCTGCCCTCCTCCCCCTTCATCCCTCACTCTCTCCCTCCTTCCCTCTGCCCTCCTCCCCCTTCATCCCTCGCTCTCTCCCTCCTTCCCTCTGCCCTCCTCCCCCTCATCCCTCGCTCTCTCCCTCCTTCCCTCTGCCCTCCTCCCCCCTCATCCCTCACTCTCTCCATCCTTCCCTCTGCCCTCCTCCCCCCTCATCCCTCGCTCTCTCCCTCCTTCCCTCTGCCCTTCCCTTCCCTCTGCCCTCCTCCCCCTTCATCCCTCGCTCTCTCCCTCCTTCCCTCTGCCCTCCTCCCCCCTCATCCCAGTCTCTCTCCCTCATTCCCTCTGCCCTCCTCCCCCTTCATCCCTCGCTCTCTCCCTCCTTCCCTCTGCCCTCCTCCCCCCTCATCCCAGTCTCTCTCCCTCCTTCCCTCTGCCCTCCTCCCCCCTCATCCCAGTCTCTCTCCCTCCTTCCCTCTGCCCTCCTCCCCCTTCATCCCTCGCTCTCTCCCTCCTTCCCTCTGCCCTCCTCCCCCCTCATCCCTCGCTCTCTCCCTCCTTCCCTCTGCCTTCCTCCCCCTTCATCCCTCGCTCTCTCCCTCCTTCCCTCTACCCTCCTCTCCCCTCATCCCTCGCTCTCTCCCTCCTTCCAGCTACCCTCCTCTCCCCTCATCCCTCGCTTTCTCCCTCCTTCCCTCTGCCCTCCTCCCCCTCATCCCTCGCTCTCTCCCTCCTTCCCTCTGCCCTCCTCCCCCTTCATCCCTCGCTCTCTCCCTCCTTCCCTCTACCCTCCTCTCCCCTCATCCCTCGCTCTCTCCCTCCTTCCATCTACCCTCCTCTCCCCTCATCCCTCGCTTTCTCCCTCCTTCCCTCTGCCCTCCTCCCCCTCATCCCTCGCTCTCTCCCTACCTCCTTCCCTCTGCCCTCCTCCCCCTTCATCCCTCTCTCTCTCCCTCCTTCCCTCTGCCCTCCTCCCCCTTCATCCCTCGCTCTCTCCCTCCTTCCATCTACCCTCCTCTCCCCTCATCCCAGTCTCTCTCCCCCCTTCCCTCTGCCCTTCTCCCCCCTCATCCCAGTCTCTCTCCCTCCTTCCCTCTGCCCTCCTCCCCCCTCATCCCAGTCTCTCTCCCTCCTTCCCTCTGCCCTCCTCCCCCTCATCCCTCGCTTTCTCCCTCCTTCCCTCTGCCCTCCTCCCCCTCATCCCTCGCTCTCTCCCTCCCTCCTTCCCTCTGCCCTCCTCCCCCTTCATCCCTCACTCTCTCCCTCCTTCCCTCTGCCCTCCTCCCCCTTCATCCCTCGCTCTCTCCCTCCTTCCCTCTGCCCTCCTCCCCCTCATCCCTCGCTCTCTCCCTCCTTCCCTCTGCCCTCCTCCCCCCTCATCCCTCACTCTCTCCATCCTTCCCTCTGCCCTCCTCCCCCCTCATCCCTCGCTCTCTCCCTCCTTCCCTCTGCCCTTCCCTTCCCTCTGCCCTCCTCCCCCTTCATCCCTCGCTCTCTCCCTCCTTCCCTCTGCCCTCCTCCCCCCTCATCCCAGTCTCTCTCCCTCATTCCCTCTGCCCTCCTCCCCCTCATCCCTCGCTCTCTCCCTCCCTCCTTCCCTCTGCCCTCCTCCCCCCTCATCCCAGTCTCTCTCCCTCCTTCCCTCTGCCCTCCTCCCCCTTCATCCCTCGCTCTCTCCCTCCTTCCCTCTGCCCTCCTCCCCCCTCATCCCTCGCTCTCTCCCTCCTTCCCTCTGCCTTCCTCCCCCTTCATCCCTCGCTCTCTCCCTCCTTCCCTCTACCCTCCTCTCCCCTCATCCCTCGCTCTCTCCCTCCTTCCAGCTACCCTCCTCTCCCCTCATCCCTCGCTTTCTCCCTCCTTCCCTCTGCCCTCCTCCCCCTCATCCCTCGCTCTCTCCCTCCTTCCCTCTGCCCTCCTCCCCCTTCATCCCTCGCTCTCTCCCTCCTTCCCTCTACCCTCCTCTCCCCTCATCCCTCGCTCTCTCCCTCCTTCCATCTACCCTCCTCTCCCCTCATCCCTCGCTTTCTCCCTCCTTCCCTCTGCCCTCCTCCCCCTCATCCCAGTCTCTCTCCCCCCTTCCCTCTGCCCTTCTCCCCCCTCATCCCAGTCTCTCTCCCCCCTTCCCTCTGCCCTCCTCCCCCTCATCCCTCGCTTTCTCCCTCCTTCCCTCTGCCCTCCTCCCCCTCATCCCTTGCTCTCTCCCTCCCTCCTTCCCTCTGCCCTCCTCCCCCTTCATCCCTCTCTCCCTCCCTCCTTCCCTCTGCCCTTCTCCCCCCTCATCCCAGTCTCTCTCCCTCCTTCCCTCTGCCCTTCTCCCCCCTCATCCCAGTCTCTCTCCCCCCTTCCCTCTGCCCTCCTCCCCCTCATCCCTCGCTTTCTCCCTCCTTCCCTCTGCCCTCCTCCCCCTCATCCCTCGCTCTCTCCCTCCCTCCTTCCCTCTGCCCTCCTCCCCCCTCATCCCAGTCTCTCTCCCTCCTTCCCTCTGCCCTCCTCCCCCCTCATCCCAGTCTCTCTCCCTCCTTCCCCTCTGCCCTCCTCCCCCCTCATCCCAGTCTCTCTCCCTCCTTCCCTCTGCCCTCCTCCCCCCTCATCCCAGTCTCTCTCCATCCTTCCCTCTGCCCTCCTCCCCCTTCATCCCTCTCTCTCTCCCTCCTTCCCTCTGCCCTCCTCCCCCTCATCCCTCGCTCTCTCCCTCCTTCCCTCTGCCCTCCTCCCCCTTCATCCCTCACTCTCTCCCTCCTTCCCTCTGCCCTCCTCCCCCTTCATCCCTCGCTCTCTCCCTCCTTCCCTCTGCCCTCCTCCCCCTCATCCCTCGCTCTCTCCCTCCTTCCCTCTGCCCTCCTCCCCCCTCATCCCTCACTCTCTCCATCCTTCCCTCTGCCCTCCTCCCCCCTCATCCCTCGCTCTCTCCCTCCTTCCCTCTGCCCTTCCCTTCCCTCTGCCCTCCTCCCCCTTCATCCCTCGCTCTCTCCCTCCTTCCCTCTGCCCTCCTCCCCCCTCATCCCAGTCTCTCTCCCTCATTCCCTCTGCCCTCCTCCCCCTCATCCCTCGCTCTCTCCCTCCCTCCTTCCCTCTGCCCTCCTCCCCCCTCATCCCAGTCTCTCTCCCTCCTTCCCTCTGCCCTCCTCCCCCCTCATCCCAGTCTCTCTCCCTCCTTCCCTCTGCCCTCCTCCCCCCTCATCCCAGTCTCTCTCCCTCCTTCCCTCTGCCCTCCTCCCCCTTCATCCCTCGCTCTCTCCCTCCTTCCCTCTGCCCTTCTCCCCCCTCATCCCAGTCTCTCTCCCTCCTTCCCTCTGCCCTCCTCCCCCCTCATCCCAGTCTCTCTCCCTCCTTCCCTCTGCCCTCCTCCCCCCTCATCCCAGTCTCTCTCCCTCCTTCCCTCTGCCCTCCTCCCCCTTCATCCCTCTCTCTCTCCCTCCTTCCCTCTGCCCTCCTCCCCCCTCATCCCTCGCTCTCTCCCTCCTTCCCTCTGCCCTCCTCCCCCTTCATCCCTCACTCTCTCCCTCCTTCCCTCTGCCCTCCTCCCCCTTCATCCCTCGCTCTCTCCCTCCTTCCCTCTGCCCTCCTCCCCCTCATCCCTCGCTCTCTCCCTCCTTCCCTCTGCCCTCCTCCCCCCTCATCCCTCACTCTCTCCATCCTTCCCTCTGCCCTCCTCCCCCCTCATCCCTCGCTCTCTCCCTCCTTCCCTCTGCCCTTCCCTTCCCTCTGCCCTCCTCCCCCTTCATCCCTCGCTCTCTCCCTCCTTCCCTCTGCCCTCCTCCCCCCTCATCCCAGTCTCTCTCCCTCATTCCCTCTGCCCTCCTCCCCCTTCATCCCTCGCTCTCTCCCTCCTTCCCTCTGCCCTCCTCCCCCCTCATCCCAGTCTCTCTCCCTCCTTCCCTCTGCCCTCCTCCCCCCTCATCCCAGTCTCTCTCCCTCCTTCCCTCTGCCCTCCTCCCCCTTCATCCCTCGCTCTCTCCCTCCTTCCCTCTGCCCTCCTCCCCCCTCATCCCTCGCTCTCTCCCTCCTTCCCTCTGCCTTCCTCCCCCTTCATCCCTCGCTCTCTCCCTCCTTCCCTCTACCCTCCTCTCCCCTCATCCCTCGCTCTCTCCCTCCTTCCAGCTACCCTCCTCTCCCCTCATCCCTCGCTTTCTCCCTCCTTCCCTCTGCCCTCCTCCCCCTCATCCCTCGCTCTCTCCCTCCTTCCCTCTGCCCTCCTCCCCCTTCATCCCTCGCTCTCTCCCTCCTTCCCTCTACCCTCCTCTCCCCTCATCCCTCGCTCTCTCCCTCCTTCCATCTACCCTCCTCTCCCCTCATCCCTCGCTTTCTCCCTCCTTCCCTCTGCCCTCCTCCCCCTCATCCCTCGCTCTCTCCCTACCTCCTTCCCTCTGCCCTCCTCCCCCTTCATCCCTCTCTCTCTCCCTCCTTCCCTCTGCCCTCCTCCCCCTTCATCCCTCGCTCTCTCCCTCCTTCCATCTACCCTCCTCTCCCCTCATCCCAGTCTCTCTCCCCCTTCCCTCTGCCCTTCTCCCCCCTCATCCCAGTCTCTCTCCCTCCTTCCCTCTGCCCTCCTCCCCCCTCATCCCAGTCTCTCTCCCTCCTTCCCTCTGCCCTCCTCCCCCCTCATCCCAGTCTCTCTCCCTCCTTCCCTCTGCCCTCCTCCCCCTTCATCCCTCGCTCTCTCCCTCCTTCCCTCTGCCCTCCTCCCCCCTCATCCCTCGCTCTCTCCCTCCTTCCCTCTGCCTTCCTCCCCCTTCATCCCTCGCTCTCTCCCTCCTTCCCTCTACCCTCCTCTCCCCTCATCCCTCGCTCTCTCCCTCCTTCCAGCTACCCTCCTCTCCCCTCATCCCTCGCTTTCTCCCTCCTTCCCTCTGCCCTCCTCCCCCTCATCCCTCGCTCTCTCCCTCCTTCCCTCTGCCCTCCTCCCCCTTCATCCCTCGCTCTCTCCCTCCTTCCCTCTACCCTCCTCTCCCCTCATCCCTCGCTCTCTCCCTCCTTCCATCTACCCTCCTCTCCCCTCATCCCTCGCTTTCTCCCTCCTTCCCTCTGCCCTCCTCCCCCTCATCCCTCGCTCTCTCCCTACCTCCTTCCCTCTGCCCTCCTCCCCCTTCATCCCTCTCTCTCTCCCTCCTTCCCTCTGCCCTCCTCCCCCTTCATCCCTCGCTCTCTCCCTCCTTCCATCTACCCTCCTCTCCCCTCATCCCAGTCTCTCTCCCCCCTTCCCTCTGCCCTTCTCCCCCCTCATCCCAGTCTCTCTCCCCCCTTCCCTCTGCCCTCCTCCCCCTCATACCTCGCTTTCTCCCTCCTTCCCTCTGCCCTCCTCCCCCTTCATCCCTCTCTCCCTCCCTCCTTCCCTCTGCCCTTCTCCCCCCTCATCCCAGTCTCTCTCCCCCCTTCCCTCTGCCCTCCTCCCCCTCATCCCTCGCTTTCTCCCTCCTTCCCTCTGCCCTCCTCCCCCTCATCCCTCGCTCTCTCCCTCCCTCCTTCCCTCTGCCCTCCTCCCCCCTCATCCCAGTCTCTCTCCCTCATTCCCTCTGCCCTCCTCCCCCCTCATCCCAGTCTCTCTCCCTCCTTCCCTCTGCCCTCCTCCCCCCTCATCCCAGTCTCTCTCCCTCCTTCCCTCTGCCCTCCTCCCCCTTCATCCCTCGCTCTCTCCCTCCTTCCCTCTGCCCTTCTCCCCCCTCATCCCAGTCTCTCTCCCTCCTTCCCTCTGCCCTCCTCCCCCCTCATCCCAGTCTCTCTCCCTCCTTCCCTCTGCCCTCCTCCCCCCTCATCCCAGTCTCTCTCCCTCCTTCCCTCTGCCCTCCTCCCCCTTCATCCCTCTCTCTCTCCCTCCTTCCCTCTGCCCTCCTCCCCCCTCATCCCTCGCTCTCTCCCTCCTTCCCTCTGCCCTCCTCCCCCTTCATCCCAGTCTCTCTCCCCCCTTCCCTCTGCCCTCCTCCCCCTCATCCCTCGCTCTCTCCCTCCTTCCCTCTGCCCTCCTCCCCCCTCATCCCAGTCTCTCTCCCTCCTTCCCTCTACCCTCCTCCCCCCTCATCCCTCACTCTCTCCCTCCTTCCCTCTGCCCTTCTCCCCCTTCATCCCTCGCTCTCTCCCTCCTTCCCTCTGCCCTTCTCCCCCTTCATCCCTGGCTCCCTCCCCCCTTCCCTCTGCCCATCTCCCCCCTCATCCCAGTCTCTCTCCCTCCTTCCCTCTGCCCTCCTCCCCCTTCATCCCTCGCTCCCTCCCCCCTTCCCTCTGCCCTCCTCCCCCCTCATCCCTCGCTCTCTCCCTCCTTCCCTCTGCCCTCCTCCCCCTTCATCCCTCACTCTCTCCCCCCTTCCCTCTGCCCTCCTCCCCCTCATCCCTCGCTCTCTCCCTCCTTCCCTCTGCCCTCCTCCCCCTCATCCCTCGCTCTCTCCCCCCTTCCCTCTGCCCTCCTCCCCCTCATCCCTCGCTCTCTCCCTCCTTCCCTCTGCCCTCCTCCCCCCTCATCCCTCGCTCCCTCCCTCCTTCCCTCTGCCCTCCTCCCCCCTCATCCCTCGCTCCCTCTCTCCTTCCCTCTGCCCTCCTCCCCCCTCAACCCTCGCTTTCTCCCTCCTTCCCTCTGCCCTCCTCCCCCCTCCTCCCTCGCTCTCTCCCCCCTTCCCTCTGCCCTCCTCCCCCTCATCCCTCGCTCTCTCCCTCCTTCCTTCTGCCCTCCTCCCCCCTCATCCCTCGCTCTCTCCCCCCTTCCCTCTGCCCTCCTCCCCCTCATCCCAGGCTCTCTCCCTCCTTCCCTCTGCCTGATGGCTGTCCCAGTGACCCCAGAGAGAAAAGGTCAACCAGTGAAGAACAAACACCATTGTAAATACAACCTATATTTATATTTATTGTCCCTTTTGTACTTTAACCATTTGCACATCGTTACAACACTGTATATTTACATAATATGATATTTGAAATGTCTCTCATATTTTGTGTGAGTGTAATATTTACTGTTCACATTTCATTGTTTATTTCACTTTTGTTTACCTATTTCACTTTGGCGATGTGAACATGCGTTTCCATGCCGATAAAGCACCTTGATTGACATTGAGTGTGACTTCCCCTCCTCCCTCCTATGTATCTCACCAAATTACCGTACGACAGATCACACGTATTCACCCTGCACACCCTAATTGATAAACAAACAAACCAAAACAAAAGCAAAGTCTTCTCATGAACCCCATAATGACAAAGCAAAAACTGTCTTTTTTTTTTTTTTTTTGCAAATGTATATTAAAAAAAAATCCACTGAAATATGACATTTCCATAAGTATTCAGACCCTTTACTCAGTAAAGGGCCCTAACCCCCCCCCCCCCCCCCCCCCCCAAAAAAAGAGCCTTTTCCAACAAACACTCCCCCCTACTAGCACTGACTGTGCTGGTGACTTATTGAGGAAGCGTGTTACTACGACTGTGACATGTGGCTGTCCCACCTAGCTATTTTAAGATGAATACACTAACTGCTAAATTACTAACATTTTATATGTTGTTAGAGATGTTGAACACAACATTTGAGTGAATATTAGGATTTCATTAAAAATAACCCCCCCCCTCCCCATCTAGAAGTGAATGGGAATCTTAGCTAACGTTCTGGGAATGTTACTGGTTTGCTGGGGATTCTTCCACTGTCGTTAGACGAGCTCCGCCCCGCCACCACTCTACTCTGCTCTCAACGTTCTCAGCTGTTGTTAGTGGTTACCTGTTGTTATGGTTACCGTTTCCCTCCGTGACTTGAAACCAGACCTGAAGCCCCAAACGGAGAGACAGGCAGGCAGAGAGAGAGACACACACACAGATGTGCGTATACCCACAGAGAGAGAGAGAGAGAGAGAGAGACACAGAGAGAGACACAGAGAGAGAGACACAGAGAGAGAGAGACACAGAGAGAGAGAGAGACAAAGAGAGACAGAGAGAGAGACACAGAGAGAGAGAGACCGAGAGAGAGAGACAGAGAGAGAGAGACAGAGAGAGAGACACAGAAAGAGAGAGAGACACAGAGAGAGAGACAAAGAGAGACAGAGAGAGAGACACAGAGAGAGACACAGAGAGACAGAGAGAGAGACATAGAGAGAGACACAGAAAGAGAGAGAGAGACACAGAGAGACACAGAGAGAGAGAGAGATACAGAGAGACACAGAGACACACAAAGAGAAAGAGAGAGAGAGAGAGGGAGAGAGAAAGACAGAGAGAGACAGGGCAGGCACTCAGGGGGTATGCTAATTTGGTATAGAGCAAACTGTCACGCCCTGACCTTAGAGATCCTTGTTATTCTCTATGTTTGGTTAGGTCAGGGTGTGATTTGGGTGGGCATTCTATGTTCTCTATTTCTTTGTGTTTGGCCGAGTGTGGTTCCCAATCAGAGGCAGATGTCTTTCATTGTCTCTGATTGGGGATCATACTTAGGCAGTCCTTTTTTCCCTCCTTCAGTGTGGGATCTTGTCTTTGTTTGAGTGCATGTAGTTTGCACGACGAAGCTTTTCGTTCTAATTGTTTTTTCTTGGTGGAACATTTAAATAAAAGAATGTACGCCTACCACGCTGCACCTTGGTCTCCTTCCGACGACAAACGTTGCAGAAGATCCCACCACCAACGGACCAAGCAGCGTGGTCAGGAGGATTGGACCTGGGAGGGGATCCTGGATGGAGCAGGACCCTGGACAAGGGCTGGGGAGTATCGCCGTCCGAAGGAGGAGATAGAGGCAGCGAAAGCGGAACAGCAACATTACGAGGAGACCGCCCCTGCTCAACGTAGCAAGCACGAGAGGCAGCCCCAAAAAAATTTGGGGGGGGATTGGTGGAGTCAGGGTTCAGACCTGAGCCAACTCCCCGTGCTTACCGTGGGGAGCGTGTGACTGGTCAGGCACCGTATTATGCGGTTGATGCACACGATGTCCCCAGTTCGCCAGCACAGCCCAGTGCGGCCTGTGCCAGCTCCCCGCACTTGCCGTGCTACAGGGGGTATTCAGCCAGGACGCATTGTGCCAGCTCTACGCTCCTGGTCTCCGGTGCGTCTCTTCGGCCTAGTATATCTTGCGCCGGCTCTACGCACTATGCCTCCAGTGCGCCGTCATAGCCCAGTGCGTCCTGTGCCAGCTCTCCACACTCACCGGGCTGGAGTGGGTATCCAGCCAGGACGTGTTGTGGCAGCTCCACTCACTAGGCTGCCAGTACGTCTCCTCAGTCCGGTGAGACCTGTTCCGGCTCCACGTACGGAGCCTCCATCGACGGTCCCCAGTCCGGAGCCTCCATCGACGGTCCCCAGTCCCGGGGCCGGCGGCGAGGGTCCCCAGTCTGGTGCCTGCGGCGAGGGTCCCCAGTCCGGGGTCGGCGACGAGGGTCCCCAGTCCGGGGCCTGCGACGAGGGTTCCCAGTTCGGGGCCTGCGACGAGGGTCCCCAGTCCGGGGCCTGCGGCGAGAGTCCCCAGTCCGGGGCCTGCGGCGAGAGTCCCCAGTCCGGGGCCTGCGACGAGGGTCCCCAGTCCGGGGCCTGCGGCGAGGGTTCCCAGTTCGGGGGTCGGCGGCGAGGGTCCCCAGTCCGGGGCCTGCGACGAGGGTCCCCAGTCCGGGGCCTGCGACGAGGGTCCCCAGTCCGGGGCCTGCGACGAGGGTCCCCAGTCCGGGGCCTGCGGCGAGGGTCCCCAGTCCGGGGCCTGCGGCGAGGGTCCCCAGTCCGGGGCCTGCGACGAGGGTCCCCAGTCCGGGGCCTGCGGCGAGGGTCCCCAGTCCGGGGCCTGCGGCGAGGGTTCCCAGTCCGGGGCCTGCGGTGAGGGTCCCCAGGCCGGGGCCTGCGGCGAGGGTCCCCAGTCTGGTGCCTGCGGCGAGGGTCCCCAGTCCGGGGTCGGCGACGAGGGTCCCCGCACCAGAGGCGCCACCAAAGTGGGTTGAGCCAGTGGTGGAGCGGGGGCTACGTCCCGAGCCGGAGCCGCCACCGAAGGTAGATGCCCACCCGGACCCTCCCCTATAGGTTCAGGTTTGCGGCCGGGAGTCTGCACCTTTGGGGGGGGGTACTGTCACGCCCTGTGATTTGGGGTGGGCATTCTATGTTGTTTGTTTCTATTAAATGTTTCCATTAAACCATGAGAGCTGTTATTTTTTAAGGAGTATTAACCTACTATAGAGTCAACATGGACAACATATCAGGAAACATCTGAAGGTAAACATCTCCAAACAGGAAGTACAACGCCGCCAGTGGCCAATCACACTGAGTTGCTACTGTTCATTATTCCAGTGTTGGTCCAGACAGGGAGGGCTGAATAAAGAAGCTCACTGAGATGCTGCTGTTCACTACACGGGGACTGGGGTCCATTTCACTACACGGGGACTGGGGTCCGTTTCACTACACGGGGACTGGGGTCCATTTCACTACACGGGGACTGGGGTCCGTTTCACTACACGGGGACTGGGGTCCGTTTCACTATACGGGGACTGGGGTCCGTTTCACTATACGGGGACTGGGGTCCGTTTCACTATACGGGGACTGGGGTCCATTTCACTACACGGGGAATGGGGTCCATTTCACTACACGGGGACTGGGGTCCATTTCACTACACGGGGACTGGGGTCCATTTCACTACACGGGGACTGGGGTCCATTTCACTACACAGGGACTGGGGTCCATTTCACTACACAGGGACTGGGGTCCATTTCACTACACAGGGACTGGGATCCATTTCACTACACGGGGACTGGGGTCCATTTCACTACACGGGGACTGGGGTCCATTTCACTACACAGGGACTGGGGTCCATTTCACTACACGGGGACTGGAGTCCATTTCACTACACGGGGACTGAGGTCCATTTCACTACACGGGGACTGAGGTCCATTTCACTACACGGGGACTGGGGTCCATTTCACTACACAGGGACTGGAGTCCATTTCACTACACAGGGACTGGGGTCCATTTCACTACACGGGGACTGGGGTCCATTTCACTACACAGGGACTGGGGTCCATTTCACTACACAGGGACTGGGGTCCATTTCACTACACAGGGACTGGGGTCCATTTCACTACACAGGGACTGGGATCCATTTCACTACACGGGGACTGGGGTCCATTTCACTACACGGGGACTGGGGTCCATTTCACTACACGGGGACTGGGGTCCGTTTCACTACACGGGGACTGGGGTCCATTTCACTACACGGGGACTGGGGTCCATTTCACTACACGGGGACTGAGGTCCATTTCACTACACAGGGACTGGGGTCCATTTCACTACACAGGGACTGGGGTCCATTTCACTACACGGGGACTGGGGTCCATTTCACTACACAGGGACTGGGGTCCATTTCACTACACGGGGACTGGGGTCCATTTCACTACACGGGGACTGGGGTCCATTTCACTACACGGGGACTGGGGTCCATTTCACTACACGGGGACTGGGGTCCATTTCACTACAATGGGACTGGGGTCCGTTTCACTACACGGGGACTGGGGTCCATTTCACTACACAGGGACTGGGGTCCATTTCACTACAATGGGACTGGGGTCCATTTCACTACAATGGGACTGGGGTCCATTTCACTACACGGGGACTGGAGTCCATTTCACTACACGGGGACTGAGGTCCATTTCACTACACGGGGACTGGGGTCCATTTCACTACACGGGGACTGGGGTCCATTTCACTACACGGGGACTGGGGTCCATTTCACTACACGGGGACTGGGGTCCATTTCACTACACAGGGACTGGGGTCCATTTCACTACACGGGGACTGGGGTCCATTTCACTACACGGGGACCGGGGTCCATTTCACTACACAGGGAACGGGGTCCATTTCACTACACAGGGACTGGGGTCCATTTCACTACACAGGGACTGGGGTCCATTTCACTACACGGGGACTGGGGTCCATTTCACTAGACAGGGACTGGGGTCCATTTCACTAGACAGGGACTGGGGTCCATTTCACTACACAGGGACTGGGGTCCATTTCACTACACGGGGCCTGGGGTCCATTTCACTACACAGGGACTGGGGTCCATTTCACTACACAGGGACTGGGGTCCATTTCACTACACGGGGACTGGGGTCCATTTCACTACATAGGGACTGGGGTCCATTTCACTACACAGGGACTGGGGTCCATTTCACTACACATTGACTGGGGTCCATTTCACTACACAGGGACTGGGGTCCATTTCACTACACGGGGACTGGGGTCCATTTCACTACACAGGGACTGGGGTCCATTTCACTACACAGGGACTGGGGTCCATTTCACTACACAGGGACTGGGGTCCATTTCACTACACAGGGACTGGGATCCATTTCACTACACGGGGACTGGGGTCCATTTCACTACACGGGGACTGGGGTCCATTTCACTACACGGGGACTGGGGTCCGTTTCACTACACGGGGACTGGGGTCCATTTCACTACACGGGGACTGGGGTCCATTTCACTACACGGGGACTGAGGTCCATTTCACTACACAGGGACTGGGGTCCATTTCACTACACAGGGACTGGGGTCCATTTCACTACACGGGGACTGGGGTCCATTTCACTACACAGGGACTGGGGTCCATTTCACTACACGGGGACTGGGGTCCATTTCACTACACAGGGACTGGGGTCCATTTCACTACACGGGGACTGGGGTCCATTTCACTACACAGGGACTGGGGTCCATTTCACTACAATGGGACTGGGGTCCGTTTCACTACACGGGGACTGGGGTCCATTTCACTACACAGGGACTGGGGTCCATTTCACTACAATGGGACTGGGGTCCATTTCACTACAATGGGACTGGGGTCCATTTCACTACACGGGGACTGGAGTCCATTTCACTACACGGGGACTGAGGTCCATTTCACTACACGGGGACTGGGGTCCATTTCACTACACGGGGACTGGGGTCCATTTCACTACACGGGGACTGGGGTCCATTTCACTACACGGGGACTGGGGTCCATTTCACTACACAGGGACTGGGGTCCATTTCACTACACAGGGACTGGGGTCCATTTCACTACACAGGGACTGGGGTCCATTTCACTACACAGGGACTGGGGTCCATTTCACTACACAGGGACTGGGATCCATTTCACTACACGGGGACTGAGGTCCATTTCACTACACAGGGACTGGGGTCCATTTCACTACACAGGGACTGGGGTCCGTTTCACTACACGGGGACTGGGGTCCATTTCACTACACGGGGACTGGGGTCCATTTCACTACACGGGGACTGAGGTCCATTTCACTACACAGGGACTGGGGTCCATTTCACTACACAGGGACTGGGGTCCATTTCACTACACGGGGACTGGGGTCCATTTCACTACACAGGGACTGGGGTCCATTTCACTACACGGGGACTGGGGTCCATTTCACTACACGGGGACTGGGGTCCATTTCACTACACGGGGACTGGGGTCCATTTCACTACACGGGGACTGGGGTCCATTTCACTACAATGGGACTGGGGTCCGTTTCACTACACGGGGACTGGGGTCCATTTCACTACACAGGGACTGGGGTCCATTTCACTACAATGGGACTGGGGTCCATTTCACTACAATGGGACTGGGGTCCATTTCACTACACGGGGACTGGAGTCCATTTCACTACACGGGGACTGAGGTCCATTTCACTACACGGGGACTGGGGTCCATTTCACTACACGGGGACTGGGGTCCATTTCACTACACGGGGACTGGGGTCCATTTCACTACACGGGGACTGGGGTCCATTTCACTACACAGGGACTGGGGTCCATTTCACTACACGGGGACTGGGGTCCATTTCACTACACGGGGACCGGGGTCCATTTCACTACACAGGGAACGGGGTCCATTTCACTACACAGGGACTGGGGTCCATTTCACTACACAGGGACTGGGGTCCATTTCACTACACGGGGACTGGGGTCCATTTCACTAGACAGGGACTGGGGTCCATTTCACTAGACAGGGACTGGGGTCCATTTCACTACACAGGGACTGGGGTCCATTTCACTACACGGGGCCTGGGGTCCATTTCACTACACAGGGACTGGGGTCCATTTCACTACACAGGGACTGGGGTCCATTTCACTACACGGGGACTGGGGTCCATTTCACTACATAGGGACTGGGGTCCATTTCACTACACAGGGACTGGGGTCCATTTCACTACACATTGACTGGGGTCCATTTCACTACACAGGGACTGGGGTCCATTTCACTACACGGGGACTGGGGTCCATTTCACTACACAGGGACTGGGGTCCATTTCACTACACAGGGACTGGGGTCCATTTCACTACACAGGGACTGGGGTCCATTTCACTACACAGGGACTGGGATCCATTTCACTACACGGGGACTGGGGTCCATTTCACTACACGGGGACTGGGGTCCATTTCACTACACGGGGACTGGGGTCCGTTTCACTACACGGGGACTGGGGTCCATTTCACTACACGGGGACTGGGGTCCATTTCACTACACGGGGACTGAGGTCCATTTCACTACACAGGGACTGGGGTCCATTTCACTACACAGGGACTGGGGTCCATTTCACTACACGGGGACTGGGGTCCATTTCACTACACAGGGACTGGGGTCCATTTCACTACACGGGGACTGGGGTCCATTTCACTACACAGGGACTGGGGTCCATTTAACTACACGGGGACTGGGGTCCATTTCACTACACAGGGACTGGGGTCCATTTCACTACAATGGGACTGGGGTCCGTTTCACTACACGGGGACTGGGGTCCATTTCACTACACAGGGACTGGGGTCCATTTCACTACAATGGGACTGGGGTCCATTTCACTACAATGGGACTGGGGTCCATTTCACTACACGGGGACTGGAGTCCATTTCACTACACGGGGACTGAGGTCCATTTCACTACACGGGGACTGGGGTCCATTTCACTACACGGGGACTGGGGTCCATTTCACTACACGGGGACTGGGGTCCATTTCACTACACGGGGACTGGGGTCCATTTCACTACACAGGGACTGGGGTCCATTTCACTACACAGGGACTGGGGTCCATTTCACTACACAGGGACTGGGGTCCATTTCACTACACAGGGACTGGGGTCCATTTCACTACACAGGGACTGGGATCCATTTCACTACACGGGGACTGAGGTCCATTTCACTACACAGGGACTGGGGTCCATTTCACTACACAGGGACTGGGGTCCATTTCACTACACGGGGACTGGGGTCCATTTCACTACACAGGGACTGGGGTCCATTTCACTACACGGGGACTGGGGTCCATTTCACTACACGGGGACTGGGGTCCATTTCACTACACGGGGACTGGGGTCCATTTCACTACACGGGGACTGGGGTCCATTTCACTACAATGGGACTGGGGTCCGTTTCACTACACGGGGACTGGGGTCCATTTCACTACACGGGGACTGGGGTCCATTTCGCTACAATGGGACTGGGGTCCGTTTCACTACACGGGGACTGGGGTCCATTTCACTACACGGGGACTGGGGTCCATTTCACTACACGGGGACTGGGGTCCATTTCACTACACGGGGACTGGGGTCCATTTCACTACACAGGGACTGGGGTCCATTTCACTACACAGGGACTGGGGTCCATTTCACTACACAGGGACTGGGATCCATTTCACTACACGGGGACTGGGGTCCATTTCACTACACGGGGACTGGGGTCCATTTCACTACACAGGGACTGGGGTCCATTTCACTACACGGGGACTGGAGTCCATTTCACTACACGGGGACTGAGGTCCATTTCACTACACGGGGACTGGGGTCCATTTCACTACACAGGGACTGGAGTCCATTTCACTACACAGGGACTGGGGTCCATTTCACTACACGGGGACTGGGGTCCATTTCACTACACAGGGACTGGGGTCCATTTCACTACACAGGGACTGGGGTCCATTTCACTACACAGGGACTGGGGTCCATTTCACTACACAGGGACTGGGATCCATTTCACTACACGGGGACTGGGGTCCATTTCACTACACGGGGACTGGGGTCCATTTCACTACACGGGGACTGGGGTCCATTTCACTACACAGGGACTGGGGTCCATTTCACTACACGGGGACTGGGGTCCATTTCACTACACGGGGACCGGGGTCCATTTCACTACACAGGGACCGGGGTCCATTTCACTACACAGGGACTGGGGTCCATTTCACTACACAGGGACTGGGGTCCATTTCACTACACGGGGACTGGGGTCCATTTCACTACACGGGGACTGGGGTCCATTTCACTACACAGGGACTGGGGTCCATTTCACTACACGGGGACTGGGGTCCATTTCACTACACGGGGACTGGGGTCCATTTCACTACACGGGGACTGGGGTCCATTTCACTACACGGGGACTGGGGTCCATTTCACTACAATGGGACTGGGGTCCGTTTCACTACACAGGGACTGGGGTCCATTTCACTACACGGGGACTGGGGTCCATTTCGCTACAATGGGAGTGGGGTCCGTTTCACTACACGGGGACTGGGGTCCATTTCACTACACGGGGACTGGGGTCCATTTCACTACACGGGGACTGGGGTCCATTTCACTACACGGGGACTGGGGTCCATTTCACTACACAGGGACTGGGGTCCATTTCACTACACAGGGACTGGGGTCCATTTCACTACACAGGGACTGGGATCCATTTCACTACACGGGGACTGGGGTCCATTTCACTACACGGGGACTGGGGTCCATTTCACTACACAGGGACTGGGGTCCATTTCACTACACGGGGACTGGAGTCCATTTCACTACACGGGGACTGAGGTCCATTTCACTACACGGGGACTGGGGTCCATTTCACTACACAGGGACTGGAGTCCATTTCACTACACAGGGACTGGGGTCCATTTCACTACACGGGGACTGGGGTCCATTTCACTACACAGGGACTGGGGTCCATTTCACTACACAGGGACTGGGGTCCATTTCACTACACAGGGACTGGGGTCCATTTCACTACACAGGGACTGGGATCCATTTCACTACACGGGGACTGGGGTCCATTTCACTACACGGGGACTGGGGTCCATTTCACTACACGGGGACTGGGGTCCATTTCACTACACAGGGACTGGGGTCCATTTCACTACACTGGGACTGGGGTCCATTTCACTACACGGGGACCGGGGTCCATTTCACTACACAGGGACCGGGGTCCATTTCACTACACAGGGACTGGGGTCCATTTCACTACACAGGGACTGGGGTCCATTTCACTACACGGGGACTGGGGTCCATTTCACTACACGGGGACTGGGGTCCATTTCACTACACGGGGACTGGGGTCCATTTCACTACACGGGGAATGGGGTCCATTTCACTACACGGGGACTGGGGTCCATTTCACTACACGGGGACTGGGGTCCATTTCACTACACGGGGACTGGGGTCCATTTCACTACACAGGGACTGGGGTCCATTTCACTACACAGGGACTGGGGTCCATTTCACTACACAGGGACTGGGATCCATTTCACTACACGGGGACTGGGGTCCATTTCACTACACGGGGACTGGGGTCCATTTCACTACACAGGGACTGGGGTCCATTTCACTACACGGGGACTGGAGTCCATTTCACTACACGGGGACTGAGGTCCATTTCACTACACGGGGACTGGGGTCCATTTCACTACACAGGGACTGGAGTCCATTTCACTACACAGGGACTGGGGTCCATTTCACTACACGGGGACTGGGGTCCATTTCACTACACAGGGACTGGGGTCCATTTCACTACACAGGGACTGGGGTCCATTTCACTACACAGGGACTGGGGTCCATTTCACTACACAGGGACTGGGATCCATTTCACTACACGGGGACTGGGGTCCATTTCACTACACGGGGACTGGGGTCCATTTCACTACACGGGGACTGGGGTCCGTTTCACTACACGGGGACTGGGGTCCATTTCACTACACGGGGACTGGGGTCCATTTCACTACATGGGGACTGAGGTCCATTTCACTACACAGGGACTTGGGTCCATTTCACTACACGGGGACTTGGGTCCATTTCACTACACGGGGACTGGGGTCCATTTCACTACACAGGGACTTGGGTCCATTTCACTACACGGGGACTTGGGTCCATTTCACTACACGAGGACTGGTGTCCATTTCACTACACAGGGACTGGGGTCCATTTCACTACACAGGGACTGGGGTCCATTTCACTACACAGGGACTGGGGTCCATTTCACTACACAGGGACTGGGGTCCATTTCACTACACAGGGACTGGGGTCCATTTCACTACATAGGGACTGGAGTCCATTTCACTACACCGGGACTGGGGTCCATTCCCCTACACAGGGACTGAGGTCCATTTCACTACACTGGGACTGGGGTCCATTTCACTACACTGGGACTGGGGTCCATTTCACTACACAGGGACTGGAGTCCATTTCACTACACGGGGACTGGGGTCCATTTCACTACACAGGGACTGGGGTCCATTTCACTACACGGGGACTGGGGTCCATTTCACTACACAGGGACTGGGGTCCATTTCACTACACAGGGACTGGGGTCCATTTCACTACACGGGGACTGGGGTCCATTTCCCCACACGGGGACTGGGGTCCATTTCACTACATGGGGACTGGAGTCCATTTCACTACAGAGGGACTGGGGTCCATTTCACTACACGGGGACTGGAGTCCATTTCACTACACAGGGACTGGGGTCCATTTCACTACATAGGGACTGGGGTCCATTTCACTACACGGGGACTGGAGTCCATTTCACTACACAGGGACTGGGGTCCATTTCACTACACAGGGACTGGGGTCCATTTCACTACACGGGGACTGGGGTCCATTTCCCCACACGGGGACTGGGGTCCATTTCACTACACGGGGACTGGGGTCAATTTCACTACACAGGGACTGGGGTCCATTTCACTACACGGGGACTGGGGTCCATTTCACTACACAGGGACTGGGGTCCATTTCACTACACAGGGACTGGGGTCCATTTCACTACACAGGGACTGGGGTCCGTTTCACAACACGGGGACTGGGGTCCATTTCACTACACAGGGACTGGGGTCCATTTCACTACACAGGGACTGGGGTCCGTTTCACAACACGGGGACTGGGGTCCGTTTCACAACACGGGGACTGGGGTCCACTTGGGATGCATTCTGTAGTTGTTATCATGATCGTGGCGTAGCGCGGGGCAACGTTAGATAAGAAGCAGATAAATATAGAGACTGTGCTTTGTGTTCTAATCCGGCCAGAGGCTAGTGGCCAAGGAAGAAACATTTTAAATAGGTCAACAACGTCTCCTTTCGTAGGAGAGGACACCCTCTCTGGGGGGGGGGGGACATTAACACACTCTCTCTGGAGTGGGGGGGGACAACACTAACACACCCTCTCTGGGGGGGGGGGGACACTAACACACACTCTCTGGGGGGGGGGGCGACACTAACACACACTCTCTGGGGGGGGGGGGACACTAACACACTCTCTCTGGAGTGGGGGGGGACAACACTAACACACCCTCTCTGGGGGGGGGGGGGCCACTAACACACACTCTCTGGGGGGGGGCGACACTAACACACACTCTCTGGGGGGGGGGGGGCGACACTAACACACACTCTCTGGGGGGGGGACACTAACACACACTCTCTGGGGGGGGGACACTAGCACACACTCTCTGGGGGGGGGGGCGACACTAACACACACTCTCTGGGGGGGGGGGACACTAACACACACTCTCTGGGGGGGGGGGGGACACTAACACACACTCTCTGGGGGGGGGGGGACACTAACACACACTCTCTGGGGGGGGGGGACACTAACACACACTCTCTGGGGGGGGGCGACACTAACACACACTCTCTGGGGGGGGGGGGACACTAACACACACTCTCTGGGGGGGGGGACACACTAACACACACTCTCTGGGGGGGGGGACACTAACACACACTCTCTGGGGGGGGGGGGGACACTAACACACACTCTCTGGGGGGGGGGGGACACTAACACACTCTCTCTGGGGGGGGGGGGCGACACTAACACACACTCTCTGGGGGGGGGGGGACACTAACACACACTCTCTGGGGGGGGGGACACTAACACACACTCTCTGGGAGGGGGGGGACACTAACACACACTCTCTGGGGGGGGGCGACACTAACACACACTCTCTGGGGGGGGGGGACACTAACACACACTCTCTGGGGGGGGGGGACACTAACACACACTCTCTGGGGGGGGGACACTAACACACACTCTCTGGGGGGGGGGACACTAACACACACTCTCTGGGGGGGGGGGGACACTAACACACACTCTCTGGGGGGGGGGGGGGGGGCACTAACACACCCTCTCTGGGGGGGGGGGGGGGGGGCGACACTAACACACCCTCTCTGGGGGGGGGGGGGGGCGACGCTAACACACCCTCTCCTGGGGGGGGGGGGGCGACGCTAACACACCCTCTCTGGGGGGGGGGGGGCGACGCTAACACACCCTCTCTGGCTTTAGTGTCAAGAGGAGGAGGGGGGGGTGTGTGGAGGGGAGGGGCTTGGTTAGTGTTGAGAGGTGAATAATGGTCTTGTCGGTGTGCACAGGAAGTTGATGTACGATAGGGACAAACGGCAGTGTTGAGCACAATGAGATGAGAGGTCCATGGAGCCTGTCATGTGGAAAGGAACAGCCTGTACTAACAGCCTGTACTAACAGCCTGTACTAACAGCCAGGACAGTACTAACAGCCTGTACTAACAGCCTGTACTAACAGCCTGTACTGAACTAACAGCCTGTACTAACAGCCAGGACAGTACTAACAACCTGTACTAACAGCCTGGACAGTACTAACAGCCTGTACTAACAGCCTGTACTAACAACCTGCACTGAACTAACAAACTGTACTAACAGCCTGTACTAACAGCCAGGACAGTACTAACAACCTGTACTAACAGGCAGTACTAACAGCCTGTACAAACAGCCTGTACTAACAGCCAGGACAGTACTAACAACCTGTACTAACAGCCAGTACTAACAGCCTGTACTAACAGCCAGGACAGTACTAACAACCTGTACTAACAGGCAGTACTAACAGCCTGTACAAACAGCCTGTACTAACAGCCAGGACAGTACTAACAGCCTGTACTAACAGCCTGTACTAACAGCCTGTACAAACAGCCTGTACTAACAGCCTGTACTAACAGCCTGTACTAACAGCCTGTACTAACAGCCTGTACTAACAGCCTGTACTAACAGCCTGTACTAACAGCCAGGACAGTACTAACAACCTGTACTAACAGCCAGGACAGTACTAACAACCTGTACTAACAGCCTGTAATAACAGCCTGTACTAACAGCCTGTACTAACAGCCAGGACAGTACTAACAACCTGTACTAACAGCCTGTACTAACAGCCTGTACTAACAGCCTGTACAAACAGCCTGTACTAACAGCCTGTACTAACAGCCAGGACAGTACTAACAACCTGTACTAACAACCTGTACAAACAGCCTGTACTAACAGCCTGTACTAACAGCCTGTAATAACAGCCTGTACTAACAGCCTGTACTAACAGCCTGTACTAACAGCCAGGACAGTACTAACAACCTGCACTAACAGCCTGTACTAACAACCTGCACTAACAGCCTGTACTAACAGCCTGTACTAACAGCCTGTACTAACAACCTGTACTAACAGCCTGTACTAACAGCCAGGACAGTACTAACAACCTGTACTAACAGCCTGTACTAACAGCCAGGACAGTACTAACAACCTGTACTAACAGCCTGTAATAACAGCCTGTAATAACAGCCTGTACTAACAGCCTGTACTAACAGCCAGGACAGTACTAACAACCTGTACTAACAGCCTGTACTAACAGCCAGGACAGTACTAACAGCCTGTACTAACAGCCTGTACTAACAGCCTGTACTAACAGCCTTTACTAACAGCCAGGACAGTACTAACAACCTGTACTAACAGCCTGTACTAACAGCCAGGACAGTACTAACAGCCTGTACTAACAGCCAGGACAGTACTAACAGCCTGTACTAACAGCCTGTACTAACAGCCTGTACTAACAGCCAAGACAGTACTAACAACCTGTACTAACAGCCTGTACTAACAGCCAGGACAGTACTAACAACCTGTACTAACAGCCTGTACTAACAGCCAGGACAGTACTAACAGCCTGTACTAACAGCCAGTACTAACAGCCAGGACAGTACTAACAACCTGTACTAACAGCCTGTACTAACAGCCTGTACTAACAGCCAGGACAGTACTAACAACCTGTACTAACAGCCAGTACTAACAACCTGTACTAACAGCCTGTACTAACAGCCTGTACTAACAGCCTGTACTAACAACCTGTACTAACAGCCTGTACTAACAGCCTGTACTAACAGCCTGTACTAACAGCCTGTACTAACAACCTGTACTAACAGCCTGTACTAACAGCCTGTACTAACAGTCTGTACTAACAGCCTGTACTAACAACCTGTACTAACAGCCTGTACTAACAACCTGTACTAACAGCCTGTACTAACAACCTGTACTAACAGCCTGTACTAACAGCCAGGACAGTACTAACAGCCTGTACTAACAACCTGTACTAACAGCCAGGACAGTACTAACAACCTGTACTAACAGCCAGGACAGTACTAACAGCCTGTACTAACAACCTGTACTAACAGCCAGGACAGTACTAACAGCCTGTACTAACAGCCTGTACTAACAGCCTGCACTAACAGCCTGTACTAACAGCCTGTACTAACAACATGTACTAACAGCCTGTACTAACAGCCTGTACTAACAGCCTGTACTAACAGCCTGTACTAACAGCCTGTACTAACAGCCAGGACAGTACTAACAACCTGTACTAACAGCCTGTACTAACAGCCAGGACAGTACTAACAGCCTGTACTAACAGCCAGGACAGTACTAACAACCTGCACTAACAGCCTGTACTAACAGCCTGTACTAACAGCCTGTACAAACAGCCAGGACAGTACTAACAACCTGCACTAACAGCCAGTACTAACAACCTGTACTAACAGCCTGTACTAACAGCCTGTACTAACAGCCTGTACTAACAGCCTGTACTAACAGCCTGTACTAACAGCCTGTACTAACAGCCTGTACTAACAGCCTGTACTAACAGCCTGTACTAACAGCCTGTACTAACAACCTGTACTAACAACCTGTACTAACAGCCTGTACTAACAGCCTGTACTAACAGCCTGTACTAACAGCCTGTACTAACAGCCTGTACTAACAGCCTGTACTAACAACCTGTACTAACAAACTGTACTAACAGCCTGTAATAACAGCCTGTACTAACAACCTGTACTAACAGCCTGTACTAACAGCCAGGACAGTACTAACAACCTGTACTAACACCCTGTACTAACAGCCAGGACAGTACTAACAGCCAGTACTAACAGCCAGGACAGTACTAACAACCTGTACTAACAGCCTGTACTAACAGCCAGGACAGTACTAACAACCTGTACTAACAGCCTGTACTAACAGCCTGTACTAACAGCCTGTACTAACAGCCTGTACTAACAACCTGCACTAACAGCCTGTACTAACAGCCAGTACTAACAGCCAGGACAGTACTAACAACCTGTACTAACAGCCTGTACTAACAGCCTGTACTAACAGCCTGTACTAACAGCCTGTACTAACAGCCTGTACTAACAGCCAGGACAGTACTAACAACCTGTACTAACAGCCTGTACTAACAGCCAGGACAGTACTAACAACCTGCACTAACAGCCTGTACTAACAGCCTGTACTAACAGCCTGTACTAACAGCCTGTACTAACAGCCTGTACTAACAGCCTGTACTAACAGCCAGGACAGTACTAACAACCTGTACTAACAGCCTGTACTAACAGCCAGGACAGTACTAACAGCCTGTACTAACAGCCTGTACTAACAACCTGTACTAACAGCCTGTACTAACAGCCTATACTAACAGCCTGTACTAACAGCCAGGACAGTACTAACAACCTGTACTAACAGCCTGTACTAACAACCTGTACTAACAGCCTGTACTAACAGCCTGTACTAACAGCCTGTAATAACAGCCTGTACTAACAGCCTGTACTAACAACCTGTACTAACAGCCTGTACTAACAGCCAGGACAGTACTAACAGCCTGTACTAACAGCCTGTACTAACAGCCTGTACTAACAAACTGTACTAACAGCCTGTAATAACAGCCTGTACTAACAACCTGTACTAACAGCCTGTACTAACAGCCAGGACAGTACTAACAACCTGTAATAACAGCCTGTACTAACAACCTGTACTAACAACCTGTACTAACAGCCAGGACAGTACTAACAGCCTGTACTAACAGCCTGTACTAACAGCCTGTACTGAACTAACAGCCTGACTGTCTGCATCACTCTAACAGCCTGACTGTCTGCATCCCTCTAACTAACAGCCTGACTGTCTGCATCACTCTAACTAACAGCCTGACTGTCTGCATCCCTCTAACTAACAGCCTGACTGTCTGCATCCCTCTAACTAACAGCCTGACTGTCTGCATCACTCTAACTAAGAGCCTGACTGTCTGCATCACTCTAACTAACAGCCTGACTGTCTGCATCACTAACAGCCTGACTGTCTGCATCACTCTAACTAACAGCCTGACTGTCTGCATCACTCTAACTAACAGCCTGACTGTCTGCATCCCTCTAACTAACAGCCTGACTGTCTGCATCACTCTAACTAACAGCCTGACTGTCTGCATCCCTCTAACTAACAGCCTAACTGTCTGCATCACTCTAATAGCCTGACTGTCTGCATCACTCTAACTAACATCCCATGAGGAGAGGCCTTTGTTTACATTGTGTTATTTGTGGCGATGGAAATGAAATGTCCCTGTTATGTGTCTCTATGGCTTACCTTCCATCCACTAACAGCTTGGAGATTAAACACATTTACATATTCATAGCCACAATGGTAATATTCATGAATTAAGGCCTTAGAGAGGCAGAACGAGCACTTCCTGAGAGATAGACTTCAACACTTCTGTTTACTAATACACATGTGTGTGTTGCTAATGGTTGATGATCTCTTATGATTTAATGAGGGTTTTACTCACATCTGTTTTCTACTTCAGAGATATTTTTTGGGGGTAAAACTGTTAATGATGTAATTAAATTACCATCAATTATTCATCATGTTTTCCAGTACTAGACATGACTAGAGGAAAACAGACAGTAATGGTCTAGACATGACTAGAGGAAAACAGACAGTAGTGGTACTAGACATGACTAGAGGAAAACAGACAGTAATTGTACTAGACATGACTAGAGGAAAACAGACAGTAATGGTACTAGACATGACTAGAGGAAAACAGACAGTAATGGTACTAGACATGACTAGAGGAAAACAGACAGTAATGGTACTAGACATGACTAGAGGAAAACAGACAGTAATGGTACTAGACATGACTAGAGGAAAACAGACAGTAATGGTACTAGACATGACTAGAGGAAAACAGACAGTAATGGTACTAGACATGACTAGAGGAAAACAGACAGTAATGGTACTAGACATGACTAGAGGAAAACAGACAGTAATGGTACTAGACATGACTAGAGGAAAACAGACAGTAATGGTACTAGACATGACTAGAGGAAAACAGACAGTAATGGTACTAGACATGACTAGAGGAAAACAGGCAGTAATACTACTAGACATGACTAGAGGAAAACAGACAGTAATGGTACTAGACATGACTAGAGGAAAACAGACAGTAATGGTACTAGACATGACTAGAGGAAAACAGACAGTAATGGTACTAGACATGACTAGAGGAAAACAGACAGTAATGGTACTAGACATGACTAGAGGAAAACAGACAGTAATGGTACTAGACATGACTAGAGGAAAACAGACAGTAATGGTACTAGACATGACTAGAGGAAAACAGACAGTAATACTACTAGACATGACTAGAGGAAAACAGACAGTAATGGTACTAGACATGACTAGAGGAAAACAGACAGTAATGGTACTAGACATGACTAGAGGAAAACAGACAGTAATGGTACTAGACATGACTAGAGGAAAACAGACAGTAATGGTACTAGACATGACTAGAGGAAAACAGACAGTAATGGTACTAGACATGACTAGAGGAAAACAGACAGTAATGGTACTAGACATGACTAGAGGAAAACAGACAGTAATGGTACTAGACAAGACTAGAGGAAAACAGACAGTAATGGTACTAGACATGACTAGAGGAAAACAGACAGTAATGGTACTAGACATGACTAGAGGAAAACAGACAGTAATGCTACTAGACATGACTAGAGGAAAACAGACAGTAATACTACTAGACATGACTAGAGGAAAACAGACAGTAATGGTACTAGACAAGACTAGAGGAAAACAGACAGTAATGGTACTAGACATGACTAGAGGAAAACAGACCGTAATGGTGCTAGACATGACTAGAGGAAAACAGACAGTAATGGTACTAGACATGACTAGAGGAAAACAGACAGTAATGGTACTAGACATGACTAGAGGAAAACAGACAGTAATGGTACTAGACATGACTAGAGGAAAACAGACAGTAATGGTACTAGACATGACTAGAGGAAAACAGACAGTAATGGTACTAGACATGACTAGAGGAAAACAGACAGTAATGGTACTAGACATGACTAGAGGAAAACAGACCGTAATGGTACTAGACATGACTAGAGGAAAACAGACCGTAATGGTACTAGACATGACTAGAGGAAAACAGACAGTAATGGTACTAGACATGACTAGAGGAAAACAGACAGTAATGGTACTAGACATGACTAGAGGAAAACAGACAGTAATGGTACTAGACATGACTAGAGGAAAACAGACAGTAATACTACTAGACATGACTAGAGGAAAACAGACCGTAATGATACTAGACATGACTAGAGGAAAACAGACAGTAATGGGACTAGACATGACTAGAGGAAAACAGACAGTAATGGTACTAGACATGACTAGAGGAAAACAGACAGTAATGGTACTAGACATGACTAGAGGAAAACAGACCGTAATGGGACTAGACATGACTAGAGGAAAACAGACAGTAATGGTACTAGACATGACTAGAGGAAAACAGACAGTAATGGTACTAGACATGACTAGAGGAAAACAGACAGTAATGGTACTAGACATGACTAGAGGAAAACAGACAGTAATGGTACTAGACATGACTAGAGGAAAACAGACAGTAATGGTACTAGACATGACTAGAGGAAAACAGACAGTAATGGTACTAGACATGACTAGAGGAAAACAGACAGTAATGGTACTAGACATGACTAGAGGAAAACAGACAGTAATGCTACTAGACATGACTAGAGGAAAACAGACAGTAATGGTACTAGACATGACTAGAGGAAAACAGACAGTAATGGTACTAGACATGACTAGAGGAAAACAGACAGTAATGGTACTAGACATGACTAGAGGAAAACAGACCGTAATGGTACTAGACATGACTAGAGGAAAACAGACAGTAATGGTACTAGACATGACTAGAGGAAAACAGACAGTAATGGTACTAGACATGACTAGAGGAAAACAGACCGTAATGGTACTAGACATGACTAGAGGAAAACAGACAGTAATGGTACTAGACATGACTAGAGGAAAACAGACAGTAATGGTACTAGACATGACTAGAGGAAAACAGACAGTAATGGTACTAGACATGACTAGAGGAAAACAGACAGCAATGGTACTAGACATGACTAGAGGAAAACAGACAGCAATGGTACTAGACATGACTAAAGGAAAACAGACAGTAATGGTACTAGACATGACTAGAGGAAAACAGACAGCATGCCAATTGCACGCACCCTCAAAACTTGACACATCTGTGGCATTGTGCTGTGTGACAAAACTGCTGTGTGACAAAACCTTTCATTGTCCCCAGCACAAGGTGCACCTGTGTAATGATCATGCTGTTTAATCAGCTTCTTGATATGCCACACCTGTCAGGTGGGTGGATTATTTTGGCAAAGGAGAAATGCTCACTAACAAGGATGTAAACAAATTTGTGCAAAAACCTTGTGAGAAATAAGCTTTTTGTGGATATGGAACATTTCTGGGATCTTTTATTTCAGCTCATGAAACATGGGACCAACACTTTACATGTTGCGTTTATATTTTTCATTCAAAGTGGTAAGAATATGTGAATGAGTCTTCGCTGTCCACTGTCCTGTGGGCCTGAACTTCACAGATCTGATACGATCGCTGTCCACCGTCCTGTGGTCCTGGACTTCACAGATCTGATACGATCGCTGTCCACCGTCCTGTGGTCCTGGACTTCACAGTTCTGATACGATCGCTGTCCACTGTCCTGTGGTCCTGAAATTCACAGATCTGATACGATCGCTGTCCACCGTCCTGTGGTCCTGGACTTCACAGTTCTGATACGATTGCTGTCCACTGTCCTGGGGTCCTGGACTTCACAGTTCTGATACGATCGCTGTCCACTGTCCTGTGGTGCTGAAACAGCTTAGTCTGCGTTCATTCCCACTGAGGCGGCTGCTGCTCTAATCCACAACAGACCCCCTCTTTACCACTGAGGAGGCTGCTGCTCTAATACACAACAGAACCCCTCTTTACCACTGAGGAGGCTGCTGCTCTAATACACAACAGACCCCCTCTTTACCACTGAGGAGACTGCTGCTCTAATACACAACAGACCCCCTCTTTACCACTGAGGAGGCTGCTGCTCTAATACACAACAGACCCCCTCTTTACCACTGAGGAGGCTGCTGCTCTAATACACAACAGACCCCCTCTTTACCACTGAGGAGGCTGCTGCTCTAATCCACAACAGACCCCCTCTTTACCACTGAGGAGACTGCTGCTCTAATACACAACAGACCCCCTCTTTACCACTGAGGCGGCTGCTGCTCTAATACACAACAGACCCCCTCTTTACCACTGAGGAGGCTGCTGCTCTAATACACAACAGACCCCCTCTTTACCACTGAGGAGACTGCTGCTCTAATCCACAACAGACCCCCTCTTTACTACTGAGGAGACTGCTGCTCTAATACACAACAGACCCCCTCTTTACTACTGAGGAGGTTGCTGCTCTAATACACAACAGACCCCCTCTTTACCACTGAGGAGGCTGCTGCTCTAATCCACAACAGACCCCCTCTTTACTACTGAGGAGGTTGCTGCTCTAATACACAACAGACCCCCTCTTTACCACTGAGGAGGCTGCTGCTCTAATACACAACAGACCCCCTCTTTACCACTGAGGAGACTGCTGCTCTAATACACAACAGACCCCCTCTTTACCACTGAGGAGGCTGCTGCTCTAATACACAACAGACCCCCTCTTTACCACTGAGGAGGCTGCTGCTCTAATACACAACAGACCCCCTCTTTACCACTGAGGAGGCTGCTGCTCTAATACACAACAGACCCCATCTTTACCACTGAGGAGACTGCTGCTCTAATACACAACAGACTCCCTCTTTACCACTGAGGAGACTGCTGCTCTAATACACAACAGACCCCCTCTTTACTACTGAGGAGACTGCTGCTCTAATACACAACAGACCCCCTCTTTACCACTGAGGAGGCTGCTGCTCTAATACACAACAGACCCCCTCTTTACTACTGAGGAGACTGCTGCTCTAATACACAACAGACCCCCTCTTTACCACTGAGGAGGCTGCTGCTCTAATACACAACAGACCCCCTCTTTACCACTGAGGAGGCTGCTGCTCTAACACACAACAGACCCCCTCTTTACCACTGAGGAGGCTGCTGCTCTAATACACAACAGACCCCCTCTTTACCACTGAGGAGACTGCTGCTCTAATACACAACAGACCCCCTCTTTACCACCGAGGAGGCTGCTGCTGCTCTAATACACAACAGACCCCCTCTTTACCACTGAGGAGGCTGCTGCTCTAATACACAACAGACCCCCTCTTTACTACTGAGGAGGCTGCTGCTCTAATACACAACAGACCCCATCTTTACCACTGAGGAGGCTGCTGCTCTAATACACAACAGACCCCCTCTTTACCACTGAGGAGGCTGCTGCTCTAATACACAACAGACCCCCTCTTTACCACTGAGGAGGCTGCTAAAATCCAACAATCTAGGCTTGTTTGATGAGCGAGGACAAAGGGATCCCCACTGGAGGTAGGACAGAAGGAAGGAGGGGGTGATGAGGCATAGGAGGGGGTGAGTGAGTTTGAGGAGGAGGAGGAGGAGGAGGAGAAGGAAGGAGGAGAGGAGAAGTAAGAGGTCCTTGTGGAGGGAGGCAGAGAGGGCATAGTGGACAGGCAGCTGGACTCAGCTCAGATAACACAGGCTCCAAAAACAAACAATGTTATGTTATTTTGTG
>NC_092096.1:866396-913896 GCF_045679555.1 Salvelinus alpinus | reverse complement strand
TGCCTTCCTCTGCTCTGTCTGTCAACATGGCTGGCCTGCCTTCCCCTGTTCTGTCTGTCAACATGGCCGGCCTGCCTTCCTCTGTTCTGTCTGTCAACATGGCCGGCCTGCCTTCCTCTGTTCTGTCTGTCAACATGGCCGGCCTGCCTTCCTCTGTTCTGTCTGTCAACATGGTCGGCCTGCCTTCCTCTGTTCTGTCTGTCAACATGGCGGCCTGCCTTCCTCTGTTCTGTCTGTCAACATGGCCGGCCTACCTTCCTCTGTTCTGTCTGTCAACATGGCCGGCCTGCCTTCCTCTGTTCTGTCTGTCAACATGGCCGGTCTGCCTTCCTCTGTTCTGTCTGTCAACATGGCCGGTCTGCCTTCCTCTGTTCTGTCTGTCAACATGGCCGGCCTGCCTTCCTCTGTTCTGTCTGTCAACATGGCCGGTCTGCCTTCCTCTGTTCTGTCTGTCAACATGGCCGGCCTGCTTTCTTCTGTGATGTGTTTCTGCCTCCCGCCCTGCTCTTCTTTTTAGCCTGCCTGCCATGTGTGTCTGCCAGGATAGGACGGCAAGGCATACAGCCATGGCAGGGCGAGCAGTATGTCTGTCACCAAGCTGAGACCCCCCCCCTCCAGCCTCTCACCACCTCTTCTACATGTCGGACAATTAAAGCCAACACAGACAGATCACTGCCCGATGTGTCAGGGGTATTTAAGGATCCTGTTCTGGGACTGAACTCTCATCTGAGGGGATCTTCTAGGCACGGTGACTACTGGATGGAGTAGAGGGGGGAAGGCCATGTTTATAAAGCCAGATTAGAGGGGGTGTATTTATTTACATCTGCTGGTCTGTAATCTGAACAGCTAGTTTGTTGTTTCAGACTGATCTACAACGTAGACGTAGAGTTAGGTGGTACATGTGACCTTAATCAATACTCCGAGGAGCTATCATATTGATCTCTAGAGATCAGAACATGCAGAGTGGTCGTCTAGTTAAACATCCAAGAATAATACAATATATATTTTTTAATGATTGTGATATATATATATTATAATTTTTTTAAGAAATTCAAACTCAAAGAATCAAAACTAGGTATGTTGTTCTCTCCTCTCAGAGTCAAGATGTGGAAAAACCATCCCCCCCTTCAACACCCCCTCCCTCCCATCATCCCTCTCTCCCCCTTCAACACCCCCTCCCTCCTATCATCCCTCTCTCTCCCTTCAACACCCCCCCTCCCATCATCCCTCTCTCCCCCTTCAACACCCCCTCCCTCCTATCATCCCTCTCTCTCCCTTCAACACCCCCCCTCCCATCATCCCTCCCTCCCCCTTCAACACCCCCTCCCTCCTATCATCCCTCTCTCTCCCTTCAACACCCCCCCTCCCATCATCCCTCTCTCTCCCTTCAACACCCCCCCTCCCATCATCCCTCCCTCCCCCTTCAACACCCCCTCCCTCCTATCATCCCTCTCTCTCCCTTCAACACCCCCCCTCCCATCATCCCTCTCTCTCCCTTCAACACCCCCTCCCTCCCATCATCCCTCTCTCCCTTCAACACCCTCCCTCCCATCATCCCTCTCTCCCCCTTCAACACCCCCCCTCCCATCATCCCTCTCTCTCCCTTCAACACCCCCCCCTCCCATCATCCCTCCCTCTCCCTTCAACACTCCCCCTCCCTCCTATCATCCCTCTCTCTCCCTTCAACACCCCCCCTCCCATCATCCCTCTCTCTCCCTTCAACACCCCCCCCCCTCCCATCATCCCTCCCTCTCCCTTCAACACTCCCCCTCCCTCCGTTCATCCCTCTCTCTCCCTTCAACACCCCCCCTCCCATCATCCCTCTCTCTCCCTTCAACACCCCCCCTCCCATCATCCCTCCCTCTCCCTTCAACACCCCCTCCCTCCCATCATCCCTCTCTCTCCCTTCAACACCCTCCCTCCCATCATCCCTCTCTCTCCCTTCAACACCCCCCCCTCCCATCATCCCTCCCTCTCCCTTCAACACTCCTCCTCCCATCATCCCTCTCTCTCCCTTCAACACCCCCCTCCCTCCCATCATCCCTCTCTCCCTCTTCAACACCCCCCCACCCATCATCCCTCTCTCTCCCTTCAATACCCCCTCCCTCCCATCATCCCTCTCTCTCCCTTCAATACCCCCTCCCTCCCATCATCCCTCTCTCTCCCTTCAACACCCCATCCCTCCCATCATCCCTCTCTCTCCCTTTAACACCCCCCCTCCCATCATCCCTCTCTCTCCCTTCAACACCCCCCTCCCTCCCATCATCCCTCTCTCCCTCTTCAACACCCCATCCCTCCCATCATCCCTCGCTCTCCCTTCAACACCCCCCCTCCCATCATCCCTCCCTCCCATCATCCCTCTCTCTCCCTTCAACACCCCCCCTCCCATCATCCCTCCCTCCCATCATCCCTCTCTCTCCCTTCAACACCCCCTCCCTCCCATCATCCCTCTCTCTCCCTTCAACACCCCCCTTCCATCATCCCTCCCTCCCATCATCCCTCTCTCTCCCTTCAACACCCCCCCCCTTCCATCATCCCTCCCTCCCATCATCCCTCTCTCTCCCTTCAACACCCCCCCCCCTCCCATCATCCCTCTCTCTCCCTTCAACACCCCCTCCCTCCCATCATCCCTCTCTCTCCCTTCAACACCCCCTCCCTCCCATCATCCCTCTCTCTCCCTTCAACACCCCCTCCCTCCCATCATCCCTCTCTCTCCCTTCAACACCCCCCCTCCCATCATCCCTCCCTCCCATCATCCCTCTCTCTCCCTTCAACACCCCCCCCCTTCCATCATCCCTCCCTCCCATCATCCCTCTCTCTCCCTTCAACACCCCCCCCCTTCCCATCATCCCCCTCTCTCCCTTCAACACCCCCTCCCTCCCATCATCCCTCTCTCTCCCTTCAACACCCCCCCATCATCCCTCTCTCTCCCTTCAACACCCCCCCTCCCATCATCCCTCTCTCTCCCTTCAACACCCACTCCCTCCCATCATCCCTCTCTCTCCCTTCAACACCCCCCCCCTCGCATCATCCCTCCCTCCCATCATCCCTCTCTCTCCCTTCAACACCCCCCCCCTCATCATCCCTCCCTCCCATCATCCCTCTCTCTCCCTTCAACACCCCCTCCCTCCCATCATCCCTCTCTCTCCCTTCAACACCCCCCCTCCCATCATCCCTCCCTCCCATCATCCCTCTCTCTCCCTTCAACACCCCCTCCCTCCCATCATCCCTCTCTCTCCCTTCAACACCCCCCCTCCCATCATCCCTCCCTCCCATCATCCCTCTCTCTCCCTTCAACACCCCCTCCCTCCCATCATCCCTCTCTCTCCCTTCAACACCCCCCCTCCCATCATCCCTCCCTCCCATCATCCCTCTCTCCCTCTTCAACACCCCCCCTCCCATCATCCCTCTCTCTCCCTTCAACACCCCATCCCTCCCATCATCCCTCTCTCTCCCTTCAACACCCCCCCTCCCATCATCCCTCTCTCTCCCTTCAACACCCCCCCTCCCATCATCCCTCTCTCTCCCTTCAACACCCCCTCCCTCCCATCATCCCTCTCTCTCCCTTCAACACCCCCTCCCTCCCATCATCCCTCTCTCTCCCTTCAACACCCCCCCTCCCATCATCCCTCCCTCCCCCTTCAACACCCCCTCCCTCCCATCATCCCTCTCTCTCCCTTCAACACCCCCTCCCTCCCATCATCCCTCTCTCCCTCTTCAACACCCCCCCCTCCCATCATCCCTCTCTCTCCCTTCAACACCCCCCCCTTCCATCATCCCTCCCTCCCATCATCCCTCTCTCTCCCTTCAACACCCCCTCCCCCCCATCACTCTCCCTCCTCCCTGAGTTAGGAATGACAGATTGCCTAACAGAGACATTTTCAAAGGCTTCTCAGACAGCGGTTGGTTGAACAGCTCTTTTGACATCAGGAAAACGCATTACTCTCTCTCTCTCTCTCTCTCTCTCTCTCTCCTCTCTCTCTCTCTCTCTCTCTCTCTCTCTCTCTCTCTCTCTCTCTCTCTCTCTCTCTCTCTCTCTCTCTCTCTCTCTCTCTCTCTCTCTCTCTCTCATCGTCTCTCTCTCTCTCTGTCTCTCTCTCATCGTCTCTCTCTCTCTCTCTCTCTCTCTCTCTCTCTCTCTCTCTCTCTCATCGTCTCTCTCTCTCTCTCTCTCTCTCTCTCTCTCTCTCTCTCTCTCTCTCTCTCTCTCTCTCATCTCTCTCTCTCTCTCTCTCTATCTCTGTCTCTCTCTCTCTCTCTCTCTCTCTCTCTCTCTCTCTCTCTCATCGTCTCTCTCTCTCTCTGTCTCTCTCTCATCGTCTCTCTCTCTCTCTCCCTCTCTCTCTCTCTCTCTCTCTCTCTCTCCCTCTCCCTCTCCCTCTCCCTCTCTCTCTCTCTCTGTGTGTATTACTTACTTTCCCGAGAGAGAGACCAGGGAGCACGCGGCTCATGGCTTAGCCTCGTCCGTTCCAAACACACACACAGTATTGTTTTAGCGGCAGAGGGCGCGTTGGATTTGATCCAGCTTTAACTGCTGCTGTTTGTCAGTTCAGCTGGCGGGGTGAAACCCGTTGGAGGGGTTTATTGTTGTTGGTTCAACTCGACAAGTATTTTCCGTTTTTATATTTATAAGGCGTATTTAATGGATACGGTATGGAGATAGCCTTGGTGAGTTTTGAGAACGGCGGAGCGAAGGGAAGCGGTGGTAACGCCGGAGATGTAGCCTGCCGTAACGCGCTGGATCACCCTCAACCTCCGCCGCCGTTTGTCCAGAGCGGACTCAGCGAGCCGGGCTACAGCAGCCACAAAGAGATTAATACAATCGGGAGTTCCAAACCGAGGACGTGGAAAATCAACGATATGAATAACACTTTGAGTTGTAACCAGAACGCCATGGATGCGCTCTGGCGCGCAGATCACAGTCCTCATCTGTTGGATGATGACATGTTGGATATTGAGCGCAGAGACTTGGACAACAACGAGAGGGTGCTGATCAACATCGCGGGATTAAAGTACGAGACACAGCTCGGGACCCTCAACCAGTTCCCCGATACGTTACTGGGAGACCCCTATAAGAGGATCAAATACTTCGACCCGCTCCGGAACGAGTACTTTTTCGACCGTAACCGGCCAAGTTTCGACGGGATCCTATATTTCTATCAGTCGGGAGGTAAAATCAGACGACCTGTCAATGTGTCTATCGACGTGTTCGCGGATGAGATTCGGTTTTACCGACTAGGGGAAGAAGCCATGGAAAGGTTTAGAGAAGACGAGGGATTTATAAAAGAGGAAGAGAAACCGTTACCGCAGAATGAGTTTCAGAAACAAGTCTGGCTCATATTCGAATACCCGGAGAGTTCCAGCCCAGCGCGAGGCATCGCTATAGTGTCAGTGCTCGTCATCACCATATCCATTATTACATTTTGCATGGAGACACTACCGGAGTTCAGGGACGAGAGGGAGCTACCGGTCACCAGTCGGTCTGGTAACAACACCGTTCCGCGTCCGTCTCTCACATTCACAGACCCTTTCTTCATAGTGGAAACCACCTGCGTGATATGGTTCACTTTTGAATTCTTCGTGCGTTTCTTCGCCTGCCCCAGTAAGTCAGAGTTCTCCAAGACCGTCATGAACATCATAGATATCATGTCTATCCTGCCTTACTTCATCACGGTGGGCACGGAGCTGGCGGAGCAGCAGGTGGAGGAACCGCAGGAGCACGGCAACGGACAGACCATGTCTCTGGCCATCCTCCGGGTCATCCGACTGGTCAGGGTGTTTAGGATCTTCAAGCTGTCCAGACACTCCAAGGGGCTTCAGATATTGGGACAAACCCTCAAAGCCAGTATGAGAGAGTTGGGGTTGCTCATCTTCTTCCTCTTCATCGGAGTCATCCTCTTCTCCAGCGCCGTGTTCTTCGCCGAGGCGGACGAGCCCGAGTCGCATTTCTCCAGCATCCCCGACGCGTTCTGGTGGGCCGTGGTCACCATGACGACGGTGGGCTACGGGGACATGAGGCCGGTGACCGTCGGGGGAAAGATAGTGGGCTCGCTCTGTGCCATCGCGGGAGTGTTGACTATCGCGCTGCCGGTGCCCGTCATCGTGTCCAACTTTAACTATTTCTACCACCGGGAGACGGACCAGGACCAGTCTTCTCTGAAAGACGACCCGCCCAACAGCAGTCAGGACAGTCCTCAGTTAAAGAGAAAGGACAGTAAGGGATCTGCCAAGTCGGGAGACGAGGAGGACGGAACAGGCGTAGAGAAGCAGAATATCAAGGCTAACAGCAGCATGGATATTAAACGATCCCTCTACGCGTTCTGTCTGAACAAGACGGAGACGGACCTGTAGTCCCCACAGACAGACAGTAGTCCCCACAGACAGACAGACAGTAGTCCCCACAGACAGACAGACAGTAGTCCCCACAGACAGACAGTAGTCCCCACAGACAGACAGTAGTCCCCACAGACAGACAGTAGTCCCCACAGACACAGACACAGACAGTAGTCCCCACAGACACAGACAGTAGTCCCCACAGACAGACAGTAGTCCCCACAGACAGACAGTAGTCCCCACAGACAGACAGTAGTCCCCACAGACACAGACACAGACAGTAGTCCCCACAGACACAGACAGTAGTCCCCACAGACAGACAGTAGTCCCCACAGACAGACAGTAGTCCCCACAGACAGACAGACAGTAGTCCCCACAGACACAGACAGACAGACAGTAGTCCCCACAGACAGACAGTAGTCCCCACAGACAGACAGACAGTAGTCCCCACAGACAGACAGTAGTCCCCACAGACACAGACAGACAGACAGTAGTCCCCACAGACAGACAGGCTGTAGTCCCCACAGACAGACAGTAGTCCCCACAGACACAGACAGTAGTCCCCACAGACAGGCTGTAGTCCCCACAGACAGACAGTAGTCCCCACAGACAGACAGTAGTCCCCACAGACACAGACAGACAGACAGACAGACAGACAGACAGACAGACAGACAGACAGACAGTAGTCCCCAAAGACAGACAGACAGTAGTCCCCACAGACACAGACAGACAGACAGTAGTCCCCACAGACAGACAGTAGTCCCCACAGACACAGACAGACAGACAGTAGTCCCCACAGACAGACAGTAGTCCCCACAGACAGACAGACAGTAGTCCCCACAGACAGACAGTAGTCCCCACAGACACAGACAGACAGACAGTAGTCCCCACAGACAGACAGACAGTAGTCCCCACAGACAGACAGTAGTCCCCACAGACAGACAGACAGTAGTCCCCACAGACACAGACAGACAGACAGTAGTCCCCACAGACAGACAGACAGTAGTCCCCACAGACAGACAGTAGTCCCCACAGACAGTATGAATTCTCTGTTTATTACAGTGACTAATTGAATAGAGAGCAGTGTGTTTTCGCTATGACGGCACGGTGATTTCCAAGCCTCTATCTAGTCAGTGAGTTCATGTATAAAATCTCCTGGTATTAATGGATTTGAAGCCTAAACGAAAGCAGAGACTTGAGTCTCAAATGACACCCTATTCCCTACACAGTGCACTACTTCTTGGCCCTATGGGTCCTGGTCTAATGTAGTGCCCTGTAAAGGGAATAGGGTACATGGGCCCTGGTCTAAAGTAGTGCACTGTAAAGGGAATAGGGTGCATGGGCCCTGGTCTAAAGTAGTGCCCTGTAAAGGGAATAGGGTACATGGGTCCTGGTCTAATGTAGTGCACTATAAAGGGAATAGGGTGCATGGGCCCTGGTCTAATGTAGTGCCCTGTAAAGGGAATAGGGTGCATGGGCCCTGGTCTAATGTAGTGCCCTGTAAAGGGAATAGGGTGCATGGGCCCTGGTCTAATGTAGTGCACTATAAAGGGAATAGGGTGCATGGGCCCTGGTCTAAAGTAGTGCCCTGTAAAGGGAATAGGGTGCAAGGGCCCTGGTCTAATGTAGTGCACTATAAAGGGAATAGGGTGTACGTTTATGCAGTCGCAGTCCAAGGATCAACACGTTACAATCCTGAAAAGTTTTAGAGAAATGAGAGTTGATTTTTTTTATAAGCCCTTTATAATCTTCTTGATCTGGTAACACAACACACACACACACACACACACACACACACACACACACACACACACACACACACACACACACACACACACACACACACACACACACACACACACACACACACACACACACACACACACACACACACACACACACACACACACGACCCTAGATAGCCTGGGTCTCCACATTAACTTAAAATACATACAACCCCAGATAGCCTGGGTCCCTACATTAACATAAAATACACACAACCCTAGCTAGCCATAGCCTAGATGACCCAAATACTCCTAGTGTGTTAGGTTATCTAACGCTATAGCCTCTGTGATCGCATCATCACCTTACATCCAGATCCCATTTTACACAATCATCATTAAGTTAACAGCTACAGTAGGGCATCTATGTGGGAGCGGGGGTGATGTGCTCTAATTAAGACTGCTAACAGGACCAGAGATAATTACTGCCTCTGAGCGTGGCTGAGAGAGAGAGAGGATTAGGCTGTGGTGAGACAGACTACTGCCTCTGAGCGTGGCTGAGAGGAGAGAGGATTAGGCTGTGGTGAGACAGACTACTGTCTCTGAGCGTGGCTGAGAGGAGAGAGGATTAGGCTGTGGTGAGACAGACTACTGCCTCTGAGCGTGGCTGAGAGAGAGAGAGGATTAGGCTGTGGTGAGACAGACTACTGCCTCTGAGCGTGGCTGAGAGAGAGAGAGGATTAGGCTGTGGTGAGACAGACTACTGTCTCTGAGCGTGGCTGAGAGGAGAGAGGATTAGGCTGTGGTGAGACAGACTACTGCCTCTGAGCGTGGCTGAGAGAGAGAGAGGATTAGGCTGTGGTGAGACAGACTACTGCCTCTGAGCGTGGCTGAGAGAGAGATAGAGAGGACTAGACTGTGGTGAGACAGACTACTGCCTCTGAGCGTGGCTGAGAGGAGAGAGGATTAGACTGTGGTGAGACAGACTACTGTCTCTGAGCGTGGCTGAGAGAGAGAGAGGATTAGGCTGTGGTGAGACAGACTACTGTCTCTGAGCGTGGCTGAGAGAGATAGAGGACTAGGCTGTGGTGAGATAGACTACTGTCTCTGAGCGTGGCTGAGAGAGAGAGAGGATTAGGCTGTGGTGAGACAGACTACTGTCTCTGAGCGTGGCTGAGAGAGATAGAGAGGACTAGGCTGTGGTGAGACAGACTACTGTCTCTGAGCGTGGCTGAGAGAGAGAGGGGACTAGGCTGTGGTGAGACAGACTACTGTCTCTGAGCGTGGCTGAGAGAGAGAGGACTAGGCTGTGGTGAGACAGACTACTGTCTCTGAGCGTGGCTGAGAGAGAGAGAGAGGACTAGGCTGTGGTGAGATAGACTACTATCTCTGAGCGTGGCTGAGAGAGAGAGAGAGGACTAGGCTGTGGTGCTAGGCTTTATAACCGAGCGTGGCTGAGAGAGAGAGAGAGGACTAGGCTGTGGTGCTAGGCTTTATAACCGAGCGTGGCTGAGAGAGAGAGAGAGGACTAGGCTGTGGTGCTAGGCTTTATAACCGAGCCACCACGACCAACCAAAATGTGGTCTGTGTCTCTGACACAGTGTGTCATCAGGGAAGTAAACACCTCGTTATATAAATATAGAAAACAAACAAACGCCAAATGGAGATTTTATTTCCGTATATTGTACCGTCTCTGTTTAGTCGTAATGTTTACGACATTAAGATAATACATTTTGTTGCATTAAATGCACCTCTGAGACTATGTATATATTTTCCTAATATTAAACCTAATAATATTTATTGGTGATCTGAAAGAAACAAAGCAGATTTTATTTTGAATTTTATTTGAAATTATTTATTCAAATATAGAAAATCTGGTACTACCCCCCCTCTCAGGTCCGTGAGAAGAACAGAACTACCCCCCTCTCAGGTCCGTGAGAAGAACAGGAGACAAAAAAAGACAGACTGGGAACATTACATGTCCAGGCTTTGACTGACAGAGGACTGGAAGGGACACATTGGGACTAACTCGTTATCATGCTATTGAAGGACAACAGCCTTGACTGCCACCAATAAAATACAACAATATTTTTTTATTTATAATAAACTTTTGCAACAATGGACACATCCAGCAACATTGGAGTACCAGATGAGGACCAGACAAGAGACGGAGACCAGGAGACAATACCAGAAGGACGTCCCCGCTCCAAAACCACACTGATACAAAAGGTTAGTGAAATATAAGCTGTGATGTAGAGGCCTATTTATAACTTTGCTTAGGAATTCAGTGGGCAATTTACTGACTTCAACTGTATCTTGTTCTGTTTGTTAAACAGCTGTAATTATTCATGAAAACAATCATTCCTCACTACTAAATGTAGAGGAGAAGTGTTTTATATTTACAACTAAATGTAGAGGAGAAGTATTTTATATTTACAACTAAATGTAGAGGAGAAGTATTTAATATTTACAACTAAATGTAGAGGAGAAGTATTTAATATTTACAACTAAATGTAGAGGAGAAGTATTTTATATTTACAACTAAATGTAGAGGAGAAGTATTTTATATTTACTACTAAATGTAGAGGAGAAGTATTTAATATTTACAACTAAATGTAGAGGAGAAGTATTTTATATTTACTACTAAATGTAGAGGAGAAGTGTTTTATATTTACAACTAAATGTAGAGGAGAAGTATTTTATATTTACAACTAAATGTAGAGGAGAAGTATTTTATATTTACAACTAAATGTAGAGGAGAAGTATTTTATATTTACAACTAAATGTAGAGGAGAAGTATTTTATATTTACAACTAAATGTAGAGGAGAAGTATTTTATATTTACAACTAAATGTAGAGGAGAAGTATTTTATATTTACAACTAAATGTAGAGGAGAAGTATTTTATATTTACAACTAAATGTAGAGGAGAAGTATTTTATATTTACAACTAAATGTAGAGGAGAAGTATTTTATATTTACTCCCCAGAAAGGGCAATAATAGTTACTTTTTGAGTATCCTAAAACCGTCCAAAGGGAGAGCGCCGTGTCCCTTGAGAGAGAGGCTGTCTGTCTGTGTCTGTCTGCTGGGGTACACACCTGGCTAAAAGGGGAGTGAACAGGGTCAGAGGGCCCGCTGGGCAACGCCCCTGGTGAAAAAGTGCTCAAGGATGACACTTCTGAACAGAAGAGGCTGAATGTGGAGGTCTGTTCACTGGACGAGGCTGAATGTGGAGGTCTGTTCACTGGAAGAGGCTGAATGTGGAGCTCTGTTCACTGGACGAGGCTGAATGTGGAGGTCTGTTCACTGGAAGAGGCTGAATGTGGAGGTCTGTTCACTGGACGAGGCTGAATGTGGAGGTCTGTTCACTGGAAGAGGCTGAATGTGGAGGTCTGTTCACTGGACGAGGCTGAATGTGGAGGTCTGTTCACTGGAAGAGGCTGAATGTGGAGGTCTGTTCACTGGACGAGGCTGAATGTGGAGGTCTGTTCACTGGAAGAGGCTGAATGTGGAGGTCTGTTCACTGGAAGAGGCTGAATGTGGAGGTCTGTTCACTGGAAGAGGCTGAATGTGGAGGTCTGTTCACTGGAAGAGGCTGAATGTGGAGGTCTGTTCACTGGAAGAGGCTGAATGTGGAGGTCTGTTCACTGGAAGAGGCTGAATGTGGAGGTCTGTTCACTGGAAGAGGCTGAATGTGGAGGTCTGTTCACTGGAAGAGGCTGAATGTGGAGGTCTGTTCACTGGAAGAGGCTGAATGTGGAGGTCTGTTCACTGGAAGAGGCTGAATGTGGAGGTCTGTTCACTGGACGAGGCTGAATGTGGAGGTCTGTTCACTGGAAGAGGCTGAATGTGGAGGTCTGTTCACTGGAAGAGGCTGAATGTGGAGGTCTGTTCACTGGAAGAGACTGAATGTGGAGGTCTGTTCACTGGAAGAGGCTGAATGTGGAGGTCTGTTCACTGGAAGAGGCTGAATGTGGAGGTCTGTTCACTGGAAGAGGCTGAATGTGGAGGTCTGTTCACTGGAAGAGGCTGAATGTGGAGGTCTGTTCACTGGAAGAGGCTGAATGTGGAGGTCTGTTCACTGGAAGAGACTGAATGTGGAGGTCTGTTCACTGGAAGAGGCTGAATGTGGAGGTCTGTTCACTGGAAGAGGCTGAATGTGGAGGTCTGTTCACTGGAAGAGGCTGAATGTGGAGGTCTGTTCACTGGAAGAGACTGAATGTGGAGGTCTGTTCACTGGAAGAGGCTGAATGTAGAGGTCTGTTCACTGGACGAGGCTGAATGTGGAGGTCTGTTCACTGGAAGAGGCTGAATGTGGAGGTCTGTTTACTGGAAGAGGCTGAATGTGGAGGTCTGTTCACTGGAAGAGGCTGAATGTGGAGGTCTGTTCACTGGATGATGCTGAATGTGGAGGTCTGTTCACTGGAAGAGGCTGAATGTGGAGGTCTGTTCACTGGAAGAGGCTGAATGTGGAGGTCTGCTCACTGGAAGAGGCTGAATTTGGAGGTCTGTTCACTGGAAGAGGCTGAATGTGGAGGTCTGCTCACTGGAAGAGGCTGAATGTGGAGGTCTGTTCACTGGAAGAGGCTGAATGTGGAGGTCTGCTCACTGGAAGAGGCTGAATTTGGAGGTCTGTTCACTGGAAGAGGCTGAATGTGGAGGTCTGCTCACTGGAAGAGGCTGAATGTGGAGGTCTGCTCACTGGAAGAGGCTGAATGTGGAGGTCTGCTCACTGGAAGAGGCTGAATGTGGAGGTCTGCTCACTGGAAGAGGCTGAATGTGGAGGTCTGTTCACTGGAAGAGGCTGAATGTGGAGGTCTGTTCACTGGAAGAGGCTGAATGTGGAGGTCTGTTCACTGGAAGAGGCTGAATGTGGAGGTCTGTTCACTGGAAGAGGCTGAATGTGGAGGTCTGCTCACTGGAAGAGGCTGAATGTGGAGGTCTGTTCACTGGAAGAGGCTGAATGTGGAGGTCTGCTCACTGGAAGAGGCTGAATGTGGAGGTCTGTTCACTGGAGTATAAAGTAGTTGAAGAACACGTCACAACAGCTTCATTCTGTTTTTTAAAAATCAGCCAGTCATGAACATGTACAATATCGATGTCATTTTATTTATTCTACTGTCTGTAGTGGTACTCTCTACGCCAATTATATTCCATCGTTATTCACCTACGGTAGCCTGTAGGCCTGTTCAGCTCGGATCCATATGATAAACCATCACTCCTGGATCATAGTTAGGGGTTACCAAAGTTACCGGAATCTTCAGTCATTTTGGGAATTAGCGGAAGATTTATGGCAATCTATCATAACTTTGGTAATTTATACGAATAACTTAATTTATTTTTTATTGATATATAGTATTACTGTATTATATCTGTGTCCATATTGTCCATTAGTTTCTAGATAGACCAGATGGTTCAAGAGAAAATAACACAATTCATGAAAAAAAAGCATCTAATCAACAAAGGCATCATTTCTATTGACTCTGACGCTCTACCCACTACTGAGTGTTTTCACATCTGACACCAGTCTGACGCTCTTCCCACTACTGAGTGTTTTCACATCTGACACCAGTCTGACGCTCTTCCCACTACTGAGTGTTTTCACATCTGACACCAGTTTGACGCTCTTCCCACTACTGAGTGTTTTCACATCTGACACCAGTTTGACGCTCTTCCCACTACTGAGTGTTTTCACATCTGACACCAGTCTGACGCTCTTCCCACTATTGAGTGTTTTCACATCTGACACCAGTCTGACGCTCTTCCCACTACTGAGTGTTTTCACATCTGACACCAGTTTGATGCTCTTCCCACTACTGAGTGTTTTCATATCTGACACCAGTCTGACGCTCTTCCCACTATTGAGTGTTTTCATATCTGACACCAGTCTGACGCTCTTCCCACTACTGAGTGTTTTCACATCTGACACCAGTTTGATGCTCTTCCCACTACTGAGTGTTTTCACATCTGACACCAGTTTGACTCTCTTCCCATTACTGAGTGTTTTCACATCTGACACCAGTTTGACGCTCTTCCCACTATTGAGTGTTTTCACATCTGACACCAGTTTGACACCAGTTTGACGCTCTTCCCACTACTGAGTGTTTTCCCATCTGACACCAGTCTGACGCTCTTCCCACTACTGAGTGTTTTCACATCTGACACCAGTTTGACACCAGTTTGACGCTCTTCCCACTACTGAGTGTTTTCACATCTGACACCAGTTTGACTCTCTTCCCATTACTGAGTGTTTTCACATCTGACACCAGTTTGACTCTCTTCCCATTACTGAGTGTTTTCACATCTGACACCAGTCTGACGCTCTTCCCACTACTGAGTGTTTTCACATCTGACACCAGTTTGACACTCTTCCCACAACTAATACATATTGACAACTAATACATATTGACAACTAATAGATATTGACAACTAATACATATTGACAACTAATACATATTGACAACTAATACATATTGACAACTAATACATATTGACAACTAATAGATATTGACAACTAATACATATTGACAACTAATACATATTGACAACTAATACATATTGACAACTAATACATATTGACAACTAATACATATTGACAACTAATACATATTGACAACTAAGACACCAGTTTGACACTCTTCCCACAACTAATACATATTGACAACTAATACATATTGACAACTAATACATATTGACAACTAATAGATATTGACAACTAATAGATATTGACAACTAATACATATTGACAACTAATACATATTGACAACTAATACATATTGACAACTAATAGATATTGACAACTAATACATATTGACAACTAATACATATTGACAACTAATACATATTGACAACTAATACATATTGACAACTAATACATATTGACAACTAATACACATTGACATAGTATAAATTATAAAACCCACATATTAAACACCAATGGTATTCAATGAATACAGGATATGACACGTTGAAACCCGCATATTAAACACCAATGGTATTCAATCAATACAGGATATGACACGTTGATACCCACATATTAAACACCAATGGTATTCAATCAATACAGGATATGACACGTTGATACCCGCATATTAAACACCAATGGTATTCAATAAATACAGGATATGACACGTTGAAACCCACATGTTAAACACCAATGGTATTCAATACATATTGTATTTAGCATCATGTTTTACAAGCTTTGTCATTGTATTTTAATTTTTAATTTTAAAATAATCTTATTTAATTATTGCATTATATTTGACATGTGATAAGGCCACACAGAGGGATTAATAACAGACCACTGTGGTAATCTGAAGCACCCAACAGGGCCAGTAGATGGCTTGTGGTAGACGACATAAAATCCTTGAAAGATTCCAATAATCTGGTAGTTTACTGGTAAATGTTTCCAGTAATTTACCCTCCCTTTGCCAACCCTAGTCATAGTTGATTGTCGGGCATTGCAGGTTACTACATGGAATACCACTGGTGTCAAGGACATGGTTTCTAGAAGGTTGATGTGAATCTAGTTTCTATTTTCACCACGAGGATTACACGAGGTGACCAACTGGAAAAGGATGTTTCTAGAAGCAGAGTGGTTGAGATGTGTCTCCCCCTATGGCACCATATTGCCCCCTATTGCACCCTATTGTCCCCTATTGCACCCTATTGTCCCCTATTGCCCCATATTGTCCCCTATGGCACCATATTGTCCCCTATTGCCCCCTATTTCACCCTATTGTCCCCTATGGCACCCTATTGTCCCCTATTGCACCATATTGTCCCCTATTGTCCCCTATTGCACCCTATTGTCCCCTATTGCACCATATTGTCCACTATGGCACCATATTGTCCCCTATTGCCCCCTATTGCACCCTACTGTCCCCTATTGCACCATATTGTCCCCTATTGCACCCTATTGTCCCCTATTGCACCCTATTGTCCCCTATTGCACCCTATTGTCCCCTATTGCACCATATTGTCCCCTATTGCACCATATTGTCCCCTATTGCACCCTATTGTCCCCTATTGCACCCTATTGTCCCCTATGGCACCATATTGTCCCCTATTGCACCCTATTGTCCCCTATTGCACCATATTGTCCCCTATGGCACCCTATTGTCCCCTATGGCACCATATTGTCCCCTATGGCACCATATTGTCCCCTATGGCACCCTATTGTCCCCTATGGCACCCTATTGTCCCCTATGCCACCCTATTGTCCCCTATGGCACCCTATTGTCCCCTATGGCACCATATTGTCCCCTATGGCACCATATTGTCCCCTATTGCACCCTATTGCACCCTATTGTCCCCTATGGCACCCTATTGTCCCCTATTGCACCCTATTGTCCCCTATGGCACCATATTGTCCCCTATTGCACCCTATTGTCCCCTATGGCCTCATATTGTCCCCTATTGCACCCTATTGTCCCCTATTGCACCCGATTGTCCCCTATTGCACCCTATTGTCCCCTATTGCACCCTATTGTCCCTTATGGCACCCTATTGTCCCCTATGGCCTCATATTGTCCCCTATGCCACCCTATTGTCCCCTATGCCACCCTATTGTCCCCTATGGCCTCATATTGTCCCCTATGCCACCCTATTGTCCCCTATGCCACCCTATTGTCCCCTATGGCACCATATTGTCCCCTAGGCACCCTATTGTCCCCTATGCCACCCTATTGTCCCCTATGCCACCCTATTGTCCACTATGGCCTCATATTGTCCCCTATGCCACCCTATTGTCCACTATGGCCTCATATTGTCCCCTATGCCACCCTATTGTCCCCTATGGCCTCATATTGTCCCCTATGCCACCCTATTGTCCCCTATGGCCTCATATTGTCCCCTATGCCACCCTATTGTCCCCTGTAGTCTCCTACGGCACCCTATTCCCTATATAGTGCACTACTGTTGACCAAAATAGTTTACTATATAGGGAACAGGGACCCAACCGGAGCAGGAGGTGTTGAACTGAAGCGTGTTGTGTTTGACAAGGTTGAACAGTGGAAAGTTAGGTGTCCTCTTTCATAGCAGAATACTGAGGGATTAGTTACCTCCTTCATCAGTATGGGGACAGGACAGAGCGTGTGTTCGTGTGTATATATGTGTGTGTGTGTGTGTGTGTGTGTGTGTGTGTCGTGTGTGTGTGTAAGTGTGTGTGTGTGTGTGTGTGTCGTGTGTGTGTGTGTGTGTGTGTGTGTGTGTGTGTGTGTGTGTGTGTGTGTGTGTGTGTGTGTGTGTGTGTGTGTGTGTGTGTGTGTGTGTGTGTGTGTGTGTGTGTGTGTGTGTGTGTGTGACACTAAAAGGTTGTGTTGAATAAAGACGAGGCTCTCATCACGCCCGTTACCCAGTGTTCACTGTGTGGCATTTGGCTACAGTTTGATCTACCGGTAACAAACTGAACAGTTGGACCCCCCCCCCCCCCCCCTCCAGGGCTGCTTCCTGAAAGGGCAACCAATCCCATATGAACTACCCTATTGGCCCTGGTCTACAGTAGTCAATCAATCAATTTTATTTTATATAGCCCTTCGTACATCAGCTAATATCTCAAAGTGCTGTACAGAAACCCAGCCTAAAACCCCCAAACAGCAAGCAATGCAGGTGTAGAAGCACGGTGGCTAGGAAAAACTCCCTAGAAAGGCCAAAACCTAGGAAGAAACCTAGAGAGGAACCAGGCTATGAGGGGTGGCCAGTCCTCTTCTGGCTGTGCCGGGTGGAGATTATAACAGAACTATGCCAAGATGTTCAAAAATGTTCATAAGTGACAAGCATGGTCAAATAATAATCATGAATAATTTTCAGTTGGCTTTTCATAGCCGATCATCAAGAGTTGAAAAACAACAGGTCTGGGACAGGTGGCGGTTCCATAACCGCAGGTGAACAACCCTATTGGCCCTGGTCTACAGTAGTGAACAACCCTATTGGCCCTGGTCTACAGTAGTGAACAACCCTATTGGCCCTGGTCTACAGTAGTGAACAACCCTATTGGCCCTGGTCTACAGTAGTGCACTACCCTATTGGCCCTGGTCTAATGTAGTACACTACACTATTGGCCCTGGTCTAATGTAGTGAACAACCCTATTGGCTCTGGTCTACAGTAGTACACTAACCTATTGGCTCTGGTCTACAGTAGTGCACTATCCTATTGGCCCTGGTCTACAGTAGTGAACAACCCTATTGGCTCTGGTCTACAGTAGTACACAACACTATTGGCCCTGGTCTACAGTAGTGAACAACCCTATTGGCCCTGGTCTACAGTAGTGCACTACCCTATTGGCCCTGGTCTAATGTAGTACACTACACTATTGGCCCTGGTCTAATGTAGTGAACAACCCTATTGGCTCTGGTCTACAGTAGTACACTAACCTATTGGCTCTGGTCTACAGTAGTGCACTATCCTATTGGCCCTGGTCTACAGTAGTGAACAACCCTATTGGCTCTGGTCTACAGTAGTACACTACCCTATTGGTCCTGGTCTACAGTAGTGCACTATCCTATTGGCCCTGGTCTACAGTAGTGCACTACCCTATTGGCCCTGGTCTACAGTAGTACACTACCCTATTGGCCCTGGTCTACAGTAGTGCACTACCCTATTGGCCCTGGTCTAATGTAGTGCACTACCCTATTGGCCCTGGTCTAATGTAGTACACTACCCTATTGGCCCTGGTCTACAGTAGTGCACTACCCTATTGGCCCTGGTCTACAGTAGTGCACTACCCTATTGGCCCTGGTCTAATGTAGTGCACTACCCTATTGGCCCTGGTCTACAGTAGTGCACTACCCTATTGGCTCTGGTCTAATGTAGTACACTACCCTATTGGCCCTGGTCTAATGTAGTACACTACCCTATTGGCCCTGGTCTACAGTAGTGCACTACCCTATTGGCCCTGGTCTAATGTAGTGCACTACCCTATTGGCCCTGGTCTAATGTAGTACACTACCCTATTGGCCCTGGTCTAATGTAGTACACTACCCTATTGGCCCTGGTCTAATGTAGTACACTACCCTATTGGCCCTGGTCTACAGTAGTACACTACCCTATTGGCCCTGGTCTAATGTAGTACACTACCCTATTGGCCCTGGTCTACAGTAGTGCACTACCCTATTGGCCCTGGTCTAATGTAGTACACTACCCTATTGGCCCTGGTCTAATGTAGTACACTACCCTATTGGCCCTGGTCTAATGTAGTAAACTACCCTATTGGCCCTGGTCTAATGTAGTACACTACCCTATTGGCCCTGGTCTAATGTAGTACACTACCCTATTGGCCCTGGTCTAATGTAGTACACAACCCTATTGGCCCTGGTCTAATGTAGTACACTACCCTATTGGCCCTGGTCTACAGTAGTGCACTACCCTATTGGCCCTGGTCTAATGTAGTACACAACCCTATTGGCCCTGGTCTAATGTAGTACACTACCCTATTGGCCCTGGTCTACAGTAGTGCACTACCCTATTGGCCCTGGTCTAATGTAGTACACAACCCTATTGGCCCTGGTCTAATGTAGTACACTACCCTATTGGCCCTGGTCTACAGTAGTGCACTATCCTATTGGCCCTGGTCTACAGTAGTGCACTACCCTATTGGCTCTGGTCTAATGTAGTGCATTACCCTATTGGCCCTGGTCTACAGTAGTACACTACCCTATTGGCCCTGGTCTAATGTAGTACACTACCCTATTGGCCCTGGTCTAATGTAGTACACTACCCTATTGGCCCTGGTCTACAGTAGTGCACTATCCTATTGGTCCTGGTCTACAGTAGTACACTACCCTATTGGCCCTGGTCTACAGTAGTACACTACCCTATTGGCCCTGGTCTAATGTAGTACACTACCCTATTGGCCCTGGTCTACAGTAGTACACTACCCTATTGGCCCTGGTCTAATGTAGTACACTACTCTATTGGCCCTGGTCTACAGTAGTACACTACCCTATTGGCCCTGGTCTACAGTAGTGCACTACCCTATTGGTCCTGGTCTACAGTAGTACACTACCCTATTGGCCCTGGTCTAATGTAGTGCACTACCCTATTGGCCCTGGTCTAATGTAGTGCACTACCCTATTGGTCCTGGTCTACAGTAGTACACTACCCTATTGGCCCTGGTCTACAGTAGTACACTACCCTATTGGCCCTGGTCTACAGTAGTACACTACCCTATTGGCCCTGGTCTAATGTAGTGCACTACCCTATTGGCCCTGGTCTAATGTAGTACACTACCCTATTGTCCCTGGTCTAATGTAGTGAACTACCCTATTGGCCCTGGTCTACAGTAGTGCACTACTCTATTGGCTCTGGTCTAATGTAGTACACTACCCTATTGGCCCTGGTCTAATGTAGTGCACTACCCTATTGGCCCTGGTCTACAGTAGTGAACAATCCTATTGGCCCTGGTCTACAGTAGTGAACAATCCTATTGGCCCTGGTCTACAGTAGTGAACAATCCTATTGGCCCTGGTCTAATGTGGTACACTACCCTATTGGCCCTGGTCTACAGTAGTACACTACCCTATTGGCCCTGGTCTACAGTAGTACACTACCCTATTGGCCCTGGTCTACAGTAGTACACTACCCTATTGGCCCTGGTCTAATGTAGTACACTACCCTATTGGCCCTGGTCTAATGTAGTACACTACCCTATTGGCCCTGGTCTACAGTAGTACACTACCCTATTGGCCCTGGTCTACAGTAGTACACTACCCTATTGGCCCTGGTCTAATGTAGTGCACTACCCTATTGGCCCTGGTCTAATGTAGTGAACAATCCTATTGGCTCTGGTCTAATGTAGTGCACTACCCTATTGGCCCTGGTCTACAGTAGTACACTACCCTATTGGCCCTGGTCTACAGTAGTACACTACCCTATTGGCCCTGGTCTAATGTAGTGCACTACCCTATTGGCCCTGGTCTAATGTAGTGAACAATCCTATTGGCCCTGGTCTACAGTAGTACACTACCCTATTGGCCCTGGTCTACAGTAGTACACTACCCTATTGGCCCTGGTCTAATGTAGTGCACTACCCTATTGGCCCTGGTCTACAGTAGTACACTACCCTATTGGCCCTGGTCTACAGTAGTACACTACCCTATTGGCCCTGGTCTAATGTAGTACACTACCCTATTGGCCCTGGTCTACAGTAGTACACTACCCTATTGGCCCTGGTCTAATGTAGTGCACTACCCTATTGGCCCTGGTCTACAGTAGTGCACTACTCTATTGGCTCTGGTCTAATGTAGTACACTACCCTATTGGCCCTGGTCTAATGTAGTGCACTACCCTATTGGCCCTGGTCTACAGTAGTGAACAATCCTATTGGCCCTGGTCTACAGTAGTGAACAATCCTATTGGCCCTGGTCTACAGTAGTGAACAATCCTATTGGCCCTGGTCTAATGTGGTACACTACCCTATTGGCCCTGGTCTACAGTAGTACACTACCCTATTGGCCCTGGTCTACAGTAGTACACTACCCTATTGGCCCTGGTCTACAGTAGTACACTACCCTATTGGCCCTGGTCTAATGGAGTACACTACCCTATTGGCCCTGGTCTAATGTAGTACACTACCCTATTGGCCCTGGTCTACAGTAGTACACTACCCTATTGGCCCTGGTCTACAGTAGTACACTACCCTATTGGCCCTGGTCTAATGTAGTGCACTACCCTATTGGCCCTGGTCTAATGTAGTGAACAATCCTATTGGCTCTGGTCTAATGTAGTGCACTACCCTATTGGCCCTGGTCTACAGTAGTACACTACCCTATTGGCCCTGGTCTACAGTAGTACACTACCCTATTGGCCCTGGTCTAATGTAGTGCACTACCCTATTGGCCCTGGTCTAATGTAGTGAACAATCCTATTGGCCCTGGTCTACAGTAGTACACTACCCTATTGGCCCTGGTCTACAGTAGTACACTACCCTATTGGCCCTGGTCTAATGTAGTGCACTACCCTATTGGCCCTGGTCTACAGTAGTACACTACCCTATTGGCCCTGGTCTACAGTAGTACACTACCCTATTGGCCCTGGTCTAATGTAGTACACTACCCTATTGGCCCTGGTCTACAGTAGTACACTACCCTATTGGCCCTGGTCTAATGTAGTACACTACCCTATTGGCCCTGGTCTAATGTAGTGAACAATCCTATTGGCCCTGGTCTACAGTAGTACACTACCCTATTGGCCCTGGTCTACAGTAGTACACTACCCTATTGGCCCTGGTCTAATGTAGTGCACTACCCTATTGGCCCTGGTCTACAGTAGTACACTACCCTATTGGCCCTGGTCTACAGTAGTACACTACCCTATTGGCCCTGGTCTAATGTAGTACACTACCCTATTGGCCCTGGTCTACAGTAGTACACTACCCTATTGGCCCTGGTCTAATGTAGTGCACTACCCTATTGGCCCTGGTCTAATGTAGTACACTACCCTATTGGCCCTGGTCTAATGTAGTGAACAATCCTATTGGCCCTGGTCTACAGTAGTACACTACCCTATTGGCCCTGGTCTACAGTAGTACACTACCCTATTGGCCCTGGTCTAATGTAGTGCACTACCCTATTGGCCCTGGTCTACAGTAGTACACTACCCTATTGGCCCTGGTCTACAGTAGTACACTACCCTATTGGCCCTGGTCTAATGTAGTACACTACCCTATTGGCCCTGGTCTACAGTAGTACACTACCCTATTGGCCCTGGTCTAATGTAGTGCACTACCCTATTGGCCCTGGTCTAATGTAGTGCACTACCCTATTGGCCCTGGTCTAATGTAGTGAACAATCCTATTGCCTCTAAACAGACTGTGTTACCCTGTCTTCACAGCCCAGAACAGACTGTGTTACCCTGTCTTCACAGCCCCTAAACAGACTGTGTTACTCTGTCTTCACAGCCTCTAAACAGACTGTGTTACCCTGTCTTCACAGCCTCTAAACAGACTGTGTTACTCTGTCTTCACAGCCTCTAAACAGACTGTGTTACCCTGTCTTCACAGCCTCTAAACAGACTGTGTTACTCTGTCTTCACAGCCCCTAAACAGACTGTGTTACCCTGTCTTCACAGCCCCTAAACAGACTGTGTTACCCTGTCTTCACAGCCCAGAACAGACTGTGTTATTCTGTCTTCACAGCCTCTAAACAGACTGTGTTACTCTGTCTTCACAGCCTCTAAACAGACTGTGTTATTCTGTCTTCACAGCCTCTAAACAGACTGTGTTACTCTGTCTTCACAGCCTCTAAACAGACTGTGTTACCCTGTCTTCACAGCCCAGAACAGGGTCACAGCCTCTAAACAGACTGTGTTACCCTGTCTTCACAGCCTCTAAACAGACTGTGTTACCCTGTCTTCACAGCCTCTAAACAGACTGTGTTACCCTGTCTTCACAGCCTCTAAACAGACTGTGTTACCCTGTCTTCACAGCCTCTAAACAGACTGTGTTATCCTGTCTTCACAGCCTCTAAACAGACTGTGTTACCCTGTCTTCACAGCCTCTAAACAGACTGTGTTACCCTGTCTTCACAGCCTCTAAACAGACTGTGTTACCCTGTCTTCACAGCCTCTAAACAGACTGTGTTACTCTGTCTTCACAGCCTCTAAACAGACTGTGTTACTCTGTCTTCACAGCCCAGAACAGACTGTGTTATTCTGTCTTCACAGCCCAGAACAGACTGTGTTACTCTGTCTTCACAGCCTCTAAACAGACTGTGTTACTCTGTCTTCACAGCCCCTAAACAGACTGTGTTACTCTGTCTTCACAGCCCCTAAACAGACTGTGTTACTCTGTCTTCACAGCCCCTAAACAGACTGTGTTACTCTGTCTTCACAGCCTCTAAACAGACTGTGTTACTCTGTCTTCACAGCCCCAGAACAGACTGTGTTACTCTGTCTTCACAGCCTCTAAACAGACTGTGTTACCCTGTCTTCACAGCCTCTAAACAGACTGTGTTACCCTGTCTTCACAGCCTCTAAACAGACTGTGTTACTCTGTCTTCACAGCCCCTAAACAGACTGTGTTACTCTGTCTTCACAGCCCCTCAACAGACTGTGTTACTCTGTCTTCACAGCCTCTAAACAGACTGTGTTACTCTGTCTTCACAGCCTCTAAACAGGCTGTGTTACTCTGTCTTCACAGCCTCTAAACAGACTGTGTTACTCTGTCTTCACAGCCTCTAAACAGACTGTGTTACTCTGTCTTCACAGCCTCTAAACAGACTGTGTTACTCTGTCTTCACAGCCTCTAAACAGACTGTGTTACCCTGTCTTCACAGCCCCAGAACAGACTGTGTTACTCTGTCTTCACAGCCTCTAAACAGACTGTGTTACTCTGTCTTCACAGCCCCTAAACAGACTGTGTTACTCTGTCTTCACAGCCTCTAAACAGACTGTGTTACCCTGTCTTCACAGCCCCAGAACAGACTGTGTTACTCTGTCTTCACAGCCTCTAAACAGACTGTGTTACTCTGTCTTCACAGCCTCTAAACAGACTGTGTTACCCTGTCTTCACAGCCTCTAAACAGACTGTGTTACTCTGTCTTCACAGCCCCAGAACAGACTGTGTTACTCTGTCTTCACAGCCCAGAACAGACTGTGTTACTCTGTCTTCACAGCCTCTAAACAGACTGTGTTACTCTGTCTTCACAGCCTCTAAACAGACTGTGTTACTCTGTCTTCACAGCCTCTAAACAGACTGTGTTACTCTGTCTTCACAGCCTCTAAACAGACTGTGTTACTCTGTCTTCACAGCCCCTAAACAGACTGTGTTACTCTGTCTTCACAGCCTCTAAACAGACTGTGTTACTCTGTCTTCACAGCCTCTAAACAGACTGTGTTACTCTGTCTTCACAGCCTCTAAACAGACTGTGTTACCCTGTCTTCACAGCCTCTAAACAGACTGTGTTACTCTGTCTTCACAGCCTCTAAACAGACTGTGTTACTCTGTCTTCACAGCCCAGAACAGACTGTGTTATTCTGTCTTCACAGCCCCTAAACAGACTGTGTTACTCTGTCTTCACAGCCTCTAAACAGACTGTGTTACTCTGTCTTCACAGCCTCTAAACAGACTGTGTTACTCTGTCTTCACAGCCTCTAAACAGACTGTGTTACCCTGTCTTCACAGCCCCTAAACAGACTGTGTTACTCTGTCTTCACAGCCCCTAAACAGACTGTGTTACTCTGTCTTCACAGCCTCTAAACAGACTGTGTTACTCTGTCTTCACAGCCTCTAAACAGACTGTGTTACTCTGTCTTCACAGCCTCTAAACAGACTGTGTTACCCTGTCTTCACAGCCCAGAACAGACTGTGTTACTCTGTCTTCACAGCCCAGAACAGACTGTGTTACCCTGTCTTCACAGCCCCTAAACAGACTGTGTTACTCTGTCTTCACAGCCTCTAAACAGACTGTGTTACTCTGTCTTCACAGCCTCTAAACAGACTGTGTTACCCTGTCTTCACAGCCCCTAAACAGACTGTGTTACTCTGTCTTCACAGCCCCTAAACAGACTGTGTTACTCTGTCTTCACAGCCCAGAACAGACTGTGTTACTCTGTCTTCACAGCCTCTAAACAGACTGTGTTACTCTGTCTTCACAGCCCAGAACAGACTGTGTTACTCTGTCTTCACAGCCCCTAAACAGACTGTGTTACTCTGTCTTCACAGCCCCTAAACAGACTGTGTTACTCTGTCTTCACAGCCCCTAAACAGACTGTGTTACTCTGTCTTCACAGCCTCTAAACAGACTGTGTTACTCTGTCTTCGCAGCCTCTAAACAGACTGTGTTACTCTGTCTTCACAGCCCAGAACAGACTGTGTTACTCTGTCTTCACAGCCCCTAAACAGACTGTGTTACTCTGTCTTCACAGCCTCTAAACAGACTGTGTTACTCTGTCTTCACAGCCCCTAAACAGACTGTGTTACTCTGTCTTCACAGCCCCTAAACAGACTGTGTTACTCTGTCTTCACAGCCTCTAAACAGACTGTGTTACTCTGTCTTCACAGCCCCTAAACAGACTGTGTTACTCTGTCTTCACAGCCCCTAAACAGACTGTGTTACTCTGTCTTCACAGCCTCTAAACAGACTGTGTTACCCTGTCTTCACAGCCCAGAACAGACTGTGTTACTCTGTCTTCACAGCCTCTAAACAGACTGTGTTACCCTGTCTTCACAGCCTCTAAACAGACTGTGTTACTCTGTCTTCACAGCCCCTAAACAGACTGTGTTACTCTGTCTTCACAGCCTCTAAACAGACTGTGTTACCCTGTCTTCACAGCCTCTAAACAGACTGTGTTACTCTGTCTTCACAGCCTCTAAACAGACTGTGTTACTCTGTCTTCACAGCCCCTAAACAGACTGTGTTACCCTGTCTTCACAGCCTCTAAACAGACTGTGTTACTCTGTCTTCACAGCCCAGAACAGACTGTGTTACTCTGTCTTCACAGCCTCTAAACAGACTGTGTTACTCTGTCTTCACAGCCTCTAAACAGACTGTGTTACCCTGTCTTCACAGCCTCTAAACAGACTGTGTTACTCTGTCTTCACAGCCTCTAAACAGACTGTGTTACTCTGTCTTCACAGCCCCTAAACAGACTGTGTTACTCTGTCTTCACAGCCTCTAAACAGACTGTGTTACTCTGTCTTCTCAGCCCAGAACAGGGTCACAGCCTCTAAACAGACTGTGTTACTCTGTCTTCACAACCTCTAAACAGACTGTGTTACCCTGTCTTCACAGCCCAGAACAGACTGTGTTACTCTGTCTTCACAGCCTCTAAACAGACTGTGTTACTCTGTCTTCACATCCTCTAAACAGACTGTGTTACTCTGTCTTCACAGCCTCTAAACAGACTGTGTTACTCTGTCTTCACAGCCTCTAAACAGACTGTGTTACCCTGTCTTCACAGCCCAGAACAGACTGTGTTACTCTGTCTTCACAGCCTCTAAACAGACTGTGTTACTCTGTCTTCACAGCCTCTAAACAGACTGTGTTACTCTGTCTTCACAGCCTCTAAACAGACTGTGTTATTCTGTCTTCACAGCCCCTAAACAGACTGTGTTACTCTGTCTTCACAGCCTCTAAACAGACTGTGTTACTCTGTCTTCACAGCCTCTAAACAGACTGTGTTACTCTGTCTTCACAGCCTCTAAACAGACTGTGTTACTCTGTCTTCACAGCCCCTAAACAGACTGTGTTACTCTGTCTTCACAGCCTCTAAACAGACTGTGTTACTCTGTCTTCACAGCCTCTAAACAGACTGTGTTACTCTGTCTTCACAGCCTCTAAACAGACTGTGTTACCCTGTCTTCACAGCCCAGAACAGACTGTGTTACTCTGTCTTCACAGCCCAGAACAGACTGTGTTACTCTGTCTTCACAGCCTCTAAACAGACTGTGTTACTCTGTCTTCACAGCCTCTAAACAGACTGTGTTACTCTGTCTTCACAGCCCAGAACAGACTGTGTTACTCTGTCTTCACAGCCCAGAACAGACTGTGTTACTCTGTCTTCACAGCCTCTAAACAGACTGTGTTACTCTGTCTTCACAGCCTCTAAACAGACTGTGTTACTCTGTCTTCACAGCCCAGAACAGACTGTGTTACTCTGTCTTCACAGCCTCTAAACAGACTGTGTTACTCTGTCTTCACAGCCTCTAAACAGACTGTGTTACTCTGTCTTCACAGCCCAGAACAGACTGTGTTACTCTGTCTTCACAGCCGCTAAACAGACTGTGTTACTCTGTCTTCACAGCCCCTAAACAGACTGTGTTACTCTGTCTTCACAGCCTCTAAACAGACTGTGTTACTCTGTCTTCACAGCCTCTAAACAGACTGTGTTACTCTGTCTTCACAGCCTCTAAACAGACTGTGTTACTCTGTCTTCACAGCCTCTAAACAGACTGTGTTACTCTGTCTTCACAGCCCAGAACAGACTGTGTTACTCTGTCTTCACAGCCCAGAACAGACTGTGTTACTCTGTCTTCACAGCCTCTAAACAGACTGTGTTACTCTGTCTTCACAGCCTCTAAACAGACTGTGTTACCCTGTCTTCACAGCCCCTAAACAGACTGTGTTACTCTGTCTTCACAGCCTCTAAACAGACTGTGTTACTCTGTCTTCACAGCCTCTAAACAGACTGTGTTACTCTGTCTTCACAGCCCCTAAACAGACTGTGTTACTCTGTCTTCACAGCCTCTAAACAGACTGTGTTACTCTGTCTTCACAGCCTCTAAACAGACTGTGTTACTCTGTCTTCACAGCCCCTAAACAGACTGTGTTACCCTGTCTTCACAGCCCAGAACAGGGTCACAGCCTCTAAACAGACTGTGTTACTCTGTCTTCACAGCCTCTAAACAGACTGTGTTACTCTGTCTTCACAGCCTCTAAACAGACTGTGTTACTCTGTCTTCACAGCCTCTAAACAGACTGTGTTACTCTGTCTTCACAGCCCCTAAACAGACTGTGTTACTCTGTCTTCACAGCCTCTAAACAGACTGTGTTACTCTGTCTTCACAGCCTCTAAACAGACTGTGTTACTCTGTCTTCACAGCCTCTAAACAGACTGTGTTACCCTGTCTTCACAGCCCCAGAACAGACTGTGTTACTCTGTCTTCACAGCCCCTAAACAGACTGTGTTACTCTGTCTTCACAGCCTCTAAACAGACTGTGTTACTCTGTCTTCACAGCCTCTAAACAGACTGTGTTACTCTGTCTTCACAGCCTCTAAACAGACTGTGTTACTCTGTCTTCACAGCCTCTAAACAGACTGTGTTACCCTGTCTTCACAGCCCCAGAACAGACTGTGTTACTCTGTCTTCACAGCCCCTAAACAGACTGTGTTACTCTGTCTTCACAGCCTCTAAACAGACTGTGTTACTCTGTCTTCACAGCCTCTAAACAGACTGTGTTACTCTGTCTTCACAGCCTCTAAACAGACTGTGTTACTCTGTCTTCACAGCCTCTAAACAGACTGTGTTACCCTGTCTTCACAGCCCAGAACAGGGTCACAGCCTCTAAACAGACTGTGTTACCCTGTCTTCACAGCCTCTAAACAGACTGTGTTACTCTGTCTTCACAGCCTCTAAACAGACTGTGTTACTCTGTCTTCACAGCCTCTAAACAGACTGTGTTACTCTGTCTTCACAGCCCCTAAACAGACTGTGTTACTCTGTCTTCACAGCCTCTAAACAGACTGTGTTACTCTGTCTTCACAGCCTCTAAACAGACTGTGTTACTCTGTCTTCACAGCCTCTAAACAGACTGTGTTACCCTGTCTTCACAGCCCCAGAACAGACTGTGTTACTCTGTCTTCACAGCCTCTAAACAGACTGTGTTACTCTGTCTTCACAGCCTCTAAACAGACTGTGTTACTCTGTCTTCACAGCCTCTAAACAGACTGTGTTACTCTGTCTTCACAGCCTCTAAACAGACTGTGTTACTCTGTCTTCACAGCCCAGTGTTAGTAGCTCTGCGGGTTCGTTCTTGTCTCCTCAGACATTCTCCTTCCTGTTGGTGTCTGATGGAGTTTCTGTGTCTCAGGGCCGTTAGACGTTAGAACTGTCAGGTCGTATCGGGAGACAGCAGGGTTGAGGTTCTCTCTCTCCCTTCTCCTTCTCTCTATCTTCCCCTTCTCTCTCTCCCCCCCCTTCTTCTCTCTCTCTCTCTCTCTCTCTCTCTCTCTCTCTCTCTCTCTCTCTCTCTTCTCCTTCTCTCTCCCCCTTCTCTCTCTCCCCCCCCTTCTTCCCTCTCTCTCTCTCTCTCTCTCTCTCTCTCTCTCTCTCTCTCTCTCTCTCTCTCTCTCTCTCTCTCTCTCTCTCTCTCTCTCTCTCTCCCTTCTCCTTCTTTCTATCTTCCCCTTCTCTCTCCCCCCCCCTTCTTCTCTCTCTCTCTCTCTCTCTCTCTCTCTCTCTCTCTCTCTCTCTCTCTCTTCTCCTTCTCTCTCCCCCTTCTCCTTCTCTCTCCCCCTTCTCCTTCTCTCTCCCCCTTCTTCTCTCTCTCTCTCTGTTAACAGTCCGCTCATCAGGCAGCAGCACTCTGTACCTCTACATCCGCCCTACATCCACCCTCTCTCTGTGTCTTTGTGTCTCTCTCTCTCTGTCTCTCTCTCTCTCTCGTCTCTCTCTCTCCTCTCTCTGTCTCTCTCTCTCTCTCTCTCTGTCTCTCTCTCTCTCTCTCTCTCTCTCTCTCTCTCTCTCTCTGTGTGTCTCTCTCTCTCTGGAAACAGAGGCGCTTAGACAGAACTCAGGTTGTTCTCAGCAGCTCTTTGATACAACAGGAGTCTGTTGGGCTGACCTCTCTCGGGTCTCTCTGGGGAGTCTATAACCACCTGGGATCCCCTCCCCTGACGTTCATGCTGTCATCTCATCCTGACTAGGTCACGATGTTTCTCTCCATCTATATACTTGTGTTTTTCCTTTCCTTCTCCAGCAGGCTTATGGAAACCAAGAGAACAACAGTGAAATGACTAAAACAAACTCTTTGTGTCTCTGAGAGGGGTCGTATCTCTATAATGAGAGGGGTCGTATCTCTATAATGAGAGGGGTCGTATCTCTATAATGAGAGGGGTCGTATCTCTATAATGAGAGGGGTCGTATCTCTATAATGAGAGGGGTCGTATCTCTATAGTGAGAGGGGTCGTATCTCTATAGTGAGAGGGGTCGTACCTCTATAGTGAGAGGGGTCGTATCTCTATAGTGAGAGGGGTCGTATCTCTATAGTGAGAGGGGTCATATCTCTATAGTGAGAGGGGTCGTATCTCTATAGTGAGAGGGGTCGTACCTCTATAGTGAGAGGGGTCGTATCTCTACAGTGAGAGGGGTCGTATCTCTATAGTGAGAGGGGTCGTATCTCTATAGTGAGAGGGGTCGTATCTCTATAATGAGAGGGGTCGTATCTCTATAGTGAGAGGGGTCGTATCTCTATAATGAGAGGGGTCGTATCTCTATAATGAGAGGGGTCGTACCTCTATAATGAGAGGGGTCGTATCTCTATAGTGAGAGGGGTCGTATCTCTATAGTGAGAGGGGTCGTATCTCTATAGTGAGAGGGGTCGTATCTCTATAGTGAGAGGGGTCGTATCTCTATAGTGAGAGGGGTCGTATCTCTATAGTGAGAGGGGTCGTATCTCTATAGTGAGAGGGGTCGTATCTCTATAATGAGAGGGGTCGTATCTCTATAATGAGAGGGGTCGTACCTCTATAATGAGAGGGGTCGTATCTCTATAGTGAGAGGGGTCGTACCTCTATAGTGAGAGGGGTCGTACCTCTATAGTGAGAGGGGTCGTATCTCTATAGTGAGAGGGGTCGTATCTCTATAGTGAGAGGGGTCGTACCTCTATAGTGAGAGGGGTCGTATCTCTATAGTGAGAGGGGTCGTATCTCTATAGTGAGAGGGGTCGTATCTCTATAGTGAGAGGGGTCGTATCTCTATAGTGAGAGGGGTCGTATCTCTATAGTGAGAGGGGTCGTATCTCTATAATGAGAGGGGTCGTATCTCTATAATGAGAGGGGTCGTACCTCTATAATGAGAGGGGTCGTATCTCTATAGTGAGAGGGGTCGTATCTCTATAGTGAGAGGGGTCGTATCTCTATAGTGAGAGGGGTCCTATCTCTATAATGAGAGGGGTCGTATCTCTATAGTGAGAGGGGTCGTATCTCTATAGTGAGAGGGGTCGTATCTCTATAATGAGAGGGGTCGTATCTCTATAATGAGAGGGGTCGTATCTCTATAGTGAGAGGGGTCGTATCTCTATAGTGAGAGGGGTCGTATCTCTATAGTGAGAGGGGTCGTATCTCTATAGTGAGAGGGGTCGTATCTCTATAGTGAGAGGGGTCGTACCTCTATAGTGAGAGGGGTCGTATCTCTATAGTGAGAGGGGTCGTATCTCTATAGTGAGAGGGGTCGTATCTCTATAGTGAGAGGGGTCGTATCTCTATAGTGAGAGGGGTCGTATCTCTATAGTGAGAGGGGTCGTATCTCTATAGTGAGAGGAGTCGTATCTCTATAGTGAGAGGGGTCGTATCTCTATAGTGAGAGGGGTCGTATCTCTATAATGAGAGGGGTTGTATCTCTATAGTGAGAGGGGTCGTATCTCTATAGTGAGAGGGGTCGTATCTCTATAGTGAGAGGGGTCGTATCTCTATAGTGAGAGGAGTCGTATCTCTATAGTGAGAGGGGTCGTATCTCTATAGTGAGAGGGGTCGTATCTCTATAGTGAGAGGGGTCGTATCTCTATAGTGAGAGGGGTCGTATCCCTATAGTGAGAGGGGTCGTACCTCTATAGTGAGAGGGGTCGTATCTCTATAGTGAGAGGGGTCGTATCTCTATAGTGAGAGGGGTCGTATCTCTATAGTGAGAGGGGTCGTATCTCTATAGTGAGAGGGGTCGTATCTCTATAGTGAGAGGGGTCGTACCTCTATAGTGAGAGGGGTCGTATCTCTATAGTGAGAGGGGTCGTACCTCTATAGTGAGAGGGGTCGTATCTCTATAATGAGAGGGGTCGTATCTCTATAGTGAGAGGGGTCGTATCTCTATAGTGAGAGGGGTCGTATCTCTATAGTGAGAGGGGTCGTATCTCTATAGTGAGAGGGGTCGTACCTCTATAGTGAGAGGGGTCGTATCTCTATAATGAGAGGGGTCGTATCTCTATAGTGAGAGGGGTCGTATCTCTATAATGAGAGGGGTCGTACCTCTATAGTGAGAGGGGTCGTACCTCTATAGTGAGAGGGGTCGTATCTCTATAGTGAGAGGGGTCGTATCTCTATAGTGAGAGGGGTCGTACCTCTATAGTGAGAGGGGTCGTATCTCTATAGTGAGAGGGGTCGTATCTCTATAGTGAGAGGGGTCGTATCTCTATAGTGAGAGGGGTCGTATCTCTATAGTGAGAGGGGTCGTACCTCTATAATGAGAGGGGTCGTTGTATCTCTATAGTGAGAGGGGTCGTATCTCTATAGTGAGAGGGGTCGTATCTCTATAGTGAGAGGGGTCGTTGTATCTCTATAGTGAGAGGGGTCGTATCTCTATAGTGAGAGGGGTCGTATCTCTATAGTGAGAGGGGTCGTATCTCTATAGTGAGAGGGGTCGTACCTCTATAGTGAGAGGGGTCGTATCTCTATAGTGAGAGGGGTCGTATCTCTATAATGAGAGGGGTCGTATCTCTATAGTGAGAGGGGTCGTTGTCGTTGTATCTCTATAGTGAGAGGGGTCGTATCCCTATAGTGATTGGGGTCGTATCTCTATAGTGAGGGGGGGTCGTATCTCTATAGTGAGAGGGGTCGTATCTCTATAGTGAGAGGGGTCGTATCTCTATAGTGAGAGGGGTCGTATCTCTATAATGAGAGGGGTCGTATCTCTATAATGAGAGGGGTCGTATCTCTATAGTGAGAGGGGTCGTATCTCTATAATGAGAGGGGTCGTATCTCTATAATGAGAGGGGTTGTATCTCTATAATGAGAGGGGTCGTATCTCTATAGTGAGAGGGGTCGTATCTCTATAATGAGAGGGGTCGTATCTCTATAATGAGAGGGGTCGTATCTCTATAATGAGAGGGGTCGTATCTCTATAATGAGAGGGGTCGTATCTCTATAGTGAGAGGGGTCGTATCTCTATAGTGAGAGGGGTCGTATCTCTATAGTGAGAGGGGTCGTATCTCTATAATGAGAGGGGTCGTATCTCTATAATGAGAGGGGTCGTATCTCTATAGTGAGAGGGGTCGTATCTCTATAGTGAGAGGGGTCGTATCTCTATAGTGAGAGGGGTCGTATCTCTATAATGAGAGGGGTCGTTGTATCTCTATAGTGAGAGGGGTCTTACCTCTATAATGAGAGGGGTCGTATCTCTATAGTGAGAGGGGTCGTATCTCTATAATGAGAGGGGTCGTATCTCTATAGTGAGAGGGGTCGTATCTCTATAATGAGAGGGGTCGTTGTATCTCTATAGTGAGAGGGGTCTTACCTCTATAATGAGAGGGGTCGTATCTCTATAGTGAGAGGGGTCGTACCTCTATAATGAGAGGGGTCGTATCTCTATAGTGAGAGGGGTCTTACCTCTATAATGAGAGGGGTCGTATCTCTATAGTGAGAGGGGTCGTACCTCTATAATGAGAGGGGTCGTATCTCTATAGTGAGAGGGGTCGTACCTCTATAGTGAGAGGGGTCGTATCTCTATAGTGAGAGGGGTCGTATCTCTATAGTGAGAGGGGTCGTATCTCTATAGTGAGAGGGGTCGTATCTCTATAGTGAGAGGGGTCGTACCTCTATAATGAGAGGGGTCGTATCTCTATAATGAGAGGGGTCGTATCTCTATAGTGAGAGGGGTCGTATCTCTATAGTGAGAGGGGTCGTATCTCTATAGTGAGAGGGGTCGTATCTCTATAATGAGAGGGGTCGTATCTCTATAGTGAGAGGGGTCGTATCTCTATAGTGAGAGGGGTCGTATCTCTATAGTGAGAGGGGTCGTATCTCTATAATGAGAGGGGTCGTATCTCTATAGTGAGAGGGGTCGTATCTCTATAGTGAGAGGGGTCGTATCTCTATAATGAGAGGGGTCGTATCTCTATAGTGAGAGGGGTCGTATCTCTATAGTGAGAGGGGTCGTATCTCTATAGTGAGAGGGGTCGTTGTATATCTATAGTGAGAGGGGTCGTATCTCTATAATGAGAGGGGTCGTATCTCTATAGTGAGAGGGGTCGTATCTCTATAGTGAGAGGGGTTGTATCTCTATAGTGAGAGGGGTCGTATCTCTATAGTGAGAGGGGTCGTATCTCTATAATGAGAGGGGTCGTATCTCTATAGTGAGAGGGGTTGTATCTCTATAGTGAGAGGGGTCGTATCTCTATAGTGAGAGGGGTTGTATCTCTATAGTGAGAGGGGTCGTATCTCTATAGTGAGAGGGGTCGTTGTATCTCTATAATGAGAGGGGTCGTATCTCTATAGTGAGAGGGGTCGTATCTCTATAGTGAGAGGGGTCGTTGTATCTCTATAGTGAGAGGAGTCGTATCTCTATAATGAGAGGGGTCGTATCTCTATAGTGAGAGGGGTCGTATCTCTATAGTGAGAGGGGTCGTTGTATCTCTATAATGAGAGGGGTCGTATCTCTATAGTGAGAGGGGTCGTATCTCTATAGTGAGAGGGGTCGTTGTATCTCTATAGTGAGAGGAGTCGTATCTCTATAATGAGAGGGGTCGTATCTCTATAGTGAGAGGGGTCGTATCTCTATAGTGAGAGGGGTCGTTGTATCTCTATAGTGAGAGGGGTCGTATCTCTATAGTGAGAGGGGTCGTATCTCTATAATGAGAGGGGTCGTATCTCTATAGTGAGAGGGGTCGTTGTATCTCTATAGTGAGAGGGGTCGTATCTCTATAGTGAGAGGGGTCGTATCCCTATAGTGAGAGGGGTCGTATCTCTATAGTGAGGGGGGGTCGTATCTCTATAGTGAGAGGGGTCGTATCTCTATAGTGAGAGGGGTCGTATCTCTATAGTGAGAGGGGTCGTTGTATCTCTATAGTGAGAGGGGTCAGATCTCTATAGTGACAGGGGTCATATCTCTATAGTGAGAGGGGTCGTATCTCTATAGTGAGAGGGGTCGTATCTCTATAGTGAGAGGGGTCAGATCTCTATAGTGAGAGGGGTCATATCTCTATAGTGAGAGGGGTCGTATCTCTATAGTGAGAGGGGTCGTATCTCTATAGTGAGAGGGGTCAGATCTCTATAGTGAGAGGGGTCATATCTCTATAGTGAGAGGGGTCGTATCTCTATAGTGAGAGGGGTCGTATCTCTATAGTGAGAGGGGTCGTACATCTATAGTGAGAGGGGTCGTATCTCTATAGTGAGAGGGGTCGTATCTCTATAGTGAGAGGGGTCGTTGTATCTCTATAGTGAGAGGAGTCGTATCTCTATAGTGAGAGGGGTCGTATCTCTATAGTGAGAGGGGTCGTATCTCTATAGTGAGAGGGGTCGTATCTCTATAGTGAGAGGGGTCGTATCTCTATAGTGAGAGGGGTCGTATCTCTATAATGAGAGGGGTCGTTGTATCTCTATAGTGAGAGGGGTCGTATCTCTATAGTGAGTGGGGTCGTACCTCTATAGTGAGAGGGGTCGTATCTCTATAATGAGAGGGGTCGTATCTCTATAGTGAGAGGGGTTGTATCTCTATAGTGAGAGGGGTCGTTGTATCTCTATAGTGAGAGGGGTCGTATCTCTATAGTGAGAGGGGTCGTATCTCTATAGTGAGAGGAGTCGTATCTCTATAGTGAGAGGGGTTGTATCTCCATAGTGAGAGGGGTCGTATCTCTATAGTGAGAGGGGTCGTATCTCTATAGTGAGAGGGGTCGTATCTCTATAGTGAGAGGGGTCGTATCTCTATAATGAGAGGGGTCGTTGTATCTCTATAGTGAGAGGGGTCGTATCTCTATAGTGAGTGGGGTCGTACCTCTATAGTGAGAGGGGTCGTATCTCTATAATGAGAGGGGTCGTATCTCTATAGTGAGAGGGGTTGTATCTCTATAGTGAGAGGGGTCGTTGTATCTCTATAGTGAGAGGGGTCGTATCTCTATAGTGAGAGGGGTCGTATCTCTATAGTGAGAGGAGTCGTATCTCTATAGTGAGAGGGGTCGTATCTCTATAGTGAGAGGGGTCGTATCTCTATAGTGAGAGGGGTCGTTGTATCTCTATAGTGAGAGGGGTCGTATCTCCATAGTGAGAGGGGTCGTATCTCTATAGTGAGAGGGGTTGTATCTCTATAGTGAGAGGGGTCGTTGTATCTCTATAGTGAGAGGGGTCGTATCTCTATAGTGAGAGGGGTTGTATCTCTATAGTGAGAGGGGTCGTTGTATCTCTATAGTGAGAGGGGTCGTATCTCTATAGTGAGTGGGGTCGTATCTCTATAGTGAGAGGGGTTGTATCTCTATAGTGAGAGGGGTCGTTGTATCCCCAAGTGAGAGGGGTTGTATCTCTATAGTGAGTGGGGTCGTACCTCTATAGTGAGAGGGGTCGTATCTCTATAATGAGAGGGGTCGTATCTCTATAGTGAGAGGGGTTGTATCTCTATAGTGAGAGGGGTCGTTGTATCTCTATAGTGAGAGGGGTCGTATCTCTATAGTGAGAGGGGTCGTATCTCTATAGTGAGAGGGGTCGTATCTCTATAGTGAGAGGGGTCGTTGTATCTCTATAGTGAGAGGGGTCGTATCTCTATAGTGAGAGGGGTCGTTGTATCTCTATCTCTACAGGTGAAGGAAGAGGAAGGAAACAAAGAACTGATATATTGAACTCAGCCGACAGGGCAGGCAGAGTTCTGTACTGTAACACACCAAAGAAGAAGAGGACTAGGGCCCCTTCGATATAGAACGGACTAGTTGTCTAGGAGTTGGCTATAGGCCTACAGGACAACAGATCTGGGACCAGGCTAGTTGGCTATAGGCCTACAGGACAACAGATCTGGGACCAGGCTAGTTGGCTATAGGCCTACAGGACAACAGATCTGGGACCAGGCTAGTTGGCTATAGGCCTACAGAACAACAGATCTCGGACCAGGCTAGTTGGCTATAGGCCTACAGAACAACAGACCAGGCTAGTTGGCTATAGGACTACAGAACAACAGATCTGGGACCAGGCTAGTTGGCTATAGGCCTACAGAACAACAGATCTGGGACCAGGCTAGTTGGCTATAGGCCTACAGAACAACAGATCTGGGACCAGGCTAGTTGGCTATAGGCCTACAGAACAACAGATCTGGGACCAGGCTAGTTGGCTATAGGCCTACAGAACAACAGATCTGGGACCAGGCTAGTTGGCTATAGGCCTACAGAACAACAGATCTGGGACCAGGCTAGTTGGCTATAGGCCTACAGAACAACAGATCTGGGACCAGGCTAGTTGGCTATAGGCCTACAGAACAACAGATCTGGGACCAGGCTAGTTGGCTATAGGCCTACAGAACAACAGATCTGGGACCAGGCTAGTTGGCTATAGGCCTACAGAACAACAGATCTGGGACCAGGCTAGTTGGCTATAGGCCTACAGAACAACAGATCTGGGACCAGGCTAGTTGGCTATAGGCCTACAGAACAACAGATCTGGGACCAGGCTAGTTGGCTATAGGCCTACAGAACAACAGATCTGGGACCAGGCTAGTTGGCTATAGGCCTACAGAACGACAGATCTGGGACCAGGCTAGTTGGCTATAGGCCTACAGAACGACAGGTCTGGGACCAGGCTAGTTGGCTATAGGCCTACAGAACAACAGATCTGGGACCAGGCTAGTTGGCTATAGGCCTACAGAACAACAGATCTGGGACCAGGCTAGTTGGCTATAGGCCTACAGAACAACAGATCTGGGACCAGGCTAGTTGGCTATAGGCCTACAGAACAACAGATCTGGGACCAGGCTAGTTGGCTATAGGCCTACAGAACGACAGGTCTGGGACCAGGCTAGTTGGCTATAGGCCTACAGAACAACAGATCTGGGACCAGGCTAGTTGGCTATAGGCCTACAGAACAACAGATCTGGGACCAGGCTAGTTGGCTATAGGCCTACAGAACAACAGATCTGGGACCAGGCTGTGACGTGGAGTCTTGAGCTCCACGTGTGTTCATGCTCCGGTGGACATATTGAAATGTTACGCAAGACCTCATCCTCTCAACATGACACAATGGACCAAGCCATCCCCCCTCTGATGAGAAGGAGAGAGAGGGAGAGAGAGAGAGAGAGAGAGAAAGGGAGGGAGGGAGGGAAAGAGAAAGAGAGAGAAAGGGAGGGAGGGAGGGAAAGAGAGAGAGACAGAGAAAGAGAAGGAGGGAGGGAAATAGAGAGAGACTGAGAGAAAGAGAGAGACAGAGAGAGAGAGAGAAATAGAGAGGGAGGGAGGGAGGGAGGGAGGGAGGGAGGGAGGGAGGGAGGGAGGGAGGGAGGGAGGGAGTACAGCTCCTTGATTTTCAACAGCCATGTTCAGAAATAGGTAGTGATGTAGGCACTAGGGAGGGATGACCAGAACTGTAAATAAACCACCTATCGCTATTGGAGGCCTAGGGCGCCTCTGAAGCCCTACGTAGTGCACTACTTCTGACCAGAGCAAATGGAACACTATTCCATATAAAATAGTGATGATGATTGATATAGTGATGGTCAAAAGTAGTGCACTATATAGGGAATAGGGGTGCCTTAGAGCCCTAGACTATAGTAGTGCACTATATAGGGAACAGGGTGCCTATATATAGTGTATATAGAGGGAGCAGGTACTAACAGGGTGCCTATATATAGTGTATATAGAGGGAGCAGCCCAGATGCTAACAGGGTGCCTATATATAGTGTATATATAGGGAGCAGATGCTAACAGGGTGTCTATATATTTACATTTACATTTACATTTAAGTCATTTAGCAGACGCTCTTATCCAGAGCGACTTACAAATTGGTGCATTCACCTTATGATATCCAGTGGAACAACCACTTTACAATAGTGCATCTAACTCTTTTAAGGGGGAGGGGGGTTAGAAGGATTACTTTATCCTATCCTAGGTATTCCTTAAAGAGGTGGGGTTTCAGGTGTCTCCGGAAGGTGGTGATTGACTCCGCTGACCTGGCGTCGTGAGGGAGTTTGTTCCACCATTGGGGTGCCAGAGCAGCGAACAGTTTTGACTGGGCTGAGCGGGAACTGTACTTCCTCAGAGGTAGGGAGGCGAGCAGGCCAGAGGTGGATGAACGCAGTGCCCTTGTTTGGGTGTAGGGCCTGATCAGAGCCTGAAGGTACGGAGGTGCCGTTCCCCTCACAGCTCCGTAGGCAAGCACCATGGTCTTGTAGCGGATGCGAGCTTCAACTGGAAGCCAGTGGAGAGAGCGGAGGAGCGGGGTGACGTGAGAGAACTTGGGAAGGTTGAACACCAGACGGGCTGCGGCGTTCTGGATGAGTTGTAGGGGTTTAATGGCACAGGCAGGGAGCCCAGCCAACAGCGAGTTGCAGTAATCCAGACGGGAGATGACAAGTGCCTGGATTAGGACCTGCGCCGCTTCCTGTGTGAGGCAGGGTCGTACTCTGCGAATGTTGTAGAGCATGAACCTACAGGAACGGGTCACCGCCTTGATGTGAGTTGAGAACGACAGGGTGTTGTCCAGGATCACGCCAAGGTTCTTAGCACTCTGGGAGGAGGACACAATGGAGTTGTCAACCGTGATGGCGAGATCATGGAACGGGCAGTCCTTCCCCGGGAGGAAGAGCAGCTCCGTCTTGCCGAGGTTCAGCTTGAGGTGGTGATCCGTCATCCACACTGATATGTCTGCCAGACATGCAGAGATGCGATTCGCCACCTGGTTATCAGAGGGGGGAAAGGAGAAGATTAATAGTGTGTCGTCTGCATAGCAATGATAGGAGAGACCATGTGAGGATATGACAGAGCCAAGTGACTTGGTGTATAGCGAGAATAGGAGAGGGCCTAGAACAGAGCCCTGGGGGACACCAGTGGTGAGAGCACGTGGTGCGGAGACAGATTCTCGCCACGCCACCTGGTAGGAGCGACCTGTCAGGTAGGACGCAATCCAAGCGTGGGCCGCGCCGGAGATGCCCAGCTCGGAGAGGGTGGAGAGGAGGATCTGATGGTTCACAGTATCAAAGGCAGCCGATAGGTCTAGAAGGATGAGAGCAGAGGAGAGAGAGTTAGCTTTAGCAGTGCGGAGCGCCTCCGTGACACAGAGAAGAGCAGTCTCAGTTGAATGACTAGTCTTGAAACCTGACTGATTTGGATCAAGAAGGTCATTCTGAGAGAGATAGCAGGAGAGCTGGCCAAGGACGGCACGTTCAAGAGTTTTGGAGAGAAAAGAAAGAAGGGATACTGGTCTGTAGTTGTTGACATCGGAGGGATCGAGTGTAGGTTTTTTCAGAAGGGGTGCAACTCTCGCTCTCTTGAAGACGGAAGGGACGTAGCCAGCGGTCAAGGATGAGTTGATGAGCGAGGTGAGGTAAGGGAGAAGGTCTCCGGAAATGGTCTGGAGAAGAGAGGAGGGGATAGGGTCAAGCGGGCAGGTTGTTGGGCGGCCGGCCGTCACAAGACGCGAGATTTCATCTGGAGAGAAGGTGTATATATAGTGTATATAGAGGGAGCAGGTACTAACAGGGTGCCTATATATAGTGTATATAGAGTCCAAGTGCTAACAGGGTGCCTATATATAGTGTATATAGAGCCCAGGTGCTAACAGGGTGCCTATATATAGTGTATATAGAGTCCAGGTGCTAACAGGGTGCCTATATATAGTGTATATAGAGTCCAGGTGCTAACAGGGTGCCTATATATAGTGTATATAGAGTCCAGGTGCTAACAGGGTGCCTATATATAGTGTATATAGAGTCCAGGTGCTAACAGGGTGCCTATATATAGTGTATGTAGAGTGGGCAGCCCAGATGCTAACAGGGTGCCTATATATAGTGTATATAGAGTCCAGGTGCTAACAGGGTGCCTATATATAGTGTATATAGAGCCCAGGTGCTAACAGGGTGCCTATATATAGTGTATATAGAGTCCAGGTGCTAACAGGGTGCCTATATATAGTGTATATAGAGTCCAGGTGCTAACAGAAGACACAGGGGGTGGGGTTAAAGGCCAGAGAGGAGTGATGTCACCACCCCAGATATACCGACACAGATCCCAGAGAAGGTATGACAGACATTGAGAGATGCTGATTGAAGTTTGGTATAAATCCCAAGTGTAGACAGAGTGGTATTTCACCTCCCCTGCACGTTGAAAACGTACACAGCGAGCTCCAACAGGAAGGGGACACGTGTTGTTGTTGTTTGTTGTTCAGCACTTTGAATTTTAAATTATACAATAACTATTAGGTTATAGTGCAAACCGTCAGCTTTAACTTGAGGGTATTTTCATCCATGTCGGACGAACAGATATTACAGCACTTTCTGTACATAGTTCCCCCATTTTAGGGAGGACCAAAAGTATTGGGACAGATTCACTTTAATGTGTATTAAAGTAGTCCAATGTTAAGCTTGCAATGATTACATCAAGCTTGTGACTCTATAAACTTGTTGGAGGCATTTGCTGTTTGTTTTGGTTGTGTTTCAGATTATTTTGTGCCCAATAGAAATGAATGGTAAATAATTATTGTAAATAAGAGAATATAATATGTTTGTAAACTTCTACATTAATGTGGATGCTACAATGATTACGGATAGTCCTGAATTAACCGTGAATAATGATGGGTGAGAAAGTTACAGATGCACAAATATCATACCTACAAGACATGCTAACCTCTCACCATTACAATAACAGGGGAGGTTAGCATTTTATATTATACCCCCAAGACATGCTAACCTCTCACCATTACAATAACAGGGGAGGTTAGCATTTTAAATCAAACCACGAAAACATGCTAACCTCTCACCATTACAATAACAAACTCACCAGACAGAATGATACAGGATATTGACTCACCAGACAGAATGATACAGGGTATTGACTCACCAGACAGAATGATACAGGGTATTGACTCACCAGACAGAATGATACAGGGTATTGACTCACCAGACAGAATGATACAGGGTATTGACTCACCAGACATAATGATACAGGGTATTGACTCACCACACAAGACAGGTTGATACAGGGTATTGACTCACCACACCAGACAGAATGATACAGGGTATTGACTCACCAGACAGAATGATACAGGGTATTGTCTCACCAGACAGAATGATACAGGGTATTGACTCACCACACAAGACAGGTTGATACAGGGTATTGACTCACCACACCAGACAGAATGATACAGGGTATTGAATCACCAGACAGAATGCAAAAGGGTATTGACTCACCACACCAGACAGAATGATACAGGGTATCGACTCACCAAACATAATGATACAGGGTATTGACTCACCACACCAGACAGAATGATACAGGGAATTGACTCACCAGACAGAAGGATACAGGGCATTGACTCACCAGACAGAAGGATCCAGGGTATTGTCTCACCAGACAGAAGGATACAGGGTATTGACTTACCACACCAGACAGACTGATACAGGGTATTGACTTACCACACCAGACAGACTGATACAGGGTATTGACTCACCAGACAGAAGGATACAGGGTATTGACTCACCAGACAGAAGGATACAGGGTATTGACTTACCAGACAGAATGATTCAGGGTATTGACTCACCAGACAGAATGATACAGGGTATTGACTCACCAGACAGAAGGATACAGGGTATTGACTTACCAGACAGAATGATTCAGGGTATTGTCTCACCAGACAGAAGGATACAGGGTATTGACTCACCAGACAGAATGATACAGGGTATTGACTCACCAGACAGTTTGATTCAGGGTATTGACTCACCAGACAGAAGGATACAGGGTATTGACTCACCACACCAGACAGAATGATTCAGTGTATTGACTCACCACACCAGACAGAATGATTCAGGGTATTGACTCACCAGACAGAAGGATACATGGTATTGACTCACCAGACAGAATGATACAGGGTATTGACTCACCAGACAGAATGATACAGGGTATTGAATCACCAGACAGAAGGATACAGGGTATTGACTTACCAGACAGAAGGATACGGGGTATTGACTCACCAGACAGAAGGATACAGGGTATTGACTCACCACACCAGACAGAATGATACAGGGTATTGACTTACCAGACAGAAGGATACAGGGTATTGACTCACCAGACAGAATGATTCAGGGTATTGACTCACCACACCAGACAGAATGATTCAGGGTATTGAATCACCAGACAGAAGGATACAGGGTATTGTCTCACCAGACAGAATGATACAGGGTATTGAATCACCAGACAGAAGGATACAGGGTATTGACTCACCAGACCAGACAGAATGATTCAGGGTATTGAATCACCAGACAGAAGGATACAGGGTATTGTCTCACCACACCAGACAGAATGATTCAGGGTATTGAATCTCCAGACAGAAGGATACAGGGTATTGACTCACCAGACAGAATGATACAGGGTATTGAATCACCAGACAGAAGGATACAGGGTATTGTCTCACCAGACAGAAGGATACAGGGTATTGTCTCACCAGACAGAATGATACAGGGTGTTGAATCACCAGACAGAAGGATACAGGGTATTGACTCACCAGACAGAAGGATACAGGGTATTGACTCACCACACCAGACAGAAGGATACAGGGTATTGACTCAAAAGACAGAAGGATACAGGGTATTGACTCACCACACCAGACAGAAGGATACAGGGTATTGACTCACCAGACAGAATTATTCAGGGTATTGACTCACCACACCAGACAGAATGATTCAGGGTATTGAATCACCAGACAGAAGGATACAGGGTATTGTCTCACCAGACAGAAGGATACAGGGTATTGACTCACCAGACAGAATGATGTAGGTAGAGTTATTAATGTGACTATGCATAATAACAGAGAGTAGCAGCAGTGTAGAAGAGGGGGGGGTGTTGCATCACTAGGCAGTGATGCAACCGGTCAGGATGCTCTCGATGGTGCAGCTGTAAAACCTTTGATGATCTGAGGACCAATGCCAAATCTTTTCAGTCTCCTGAGGGGGAATAGGATTTGTCGTGCCCTCTTTACGACTGTCTTGGTGTGTTTGGACCATGTTAGTTTGTTGGTGATGTGGACACCAAGGAACTTGAAGCTCTCAACCTGCTCCACTACAGCCCCGACGATGAGAATGAGGCGTGCTCGGTCCTCCTTTTCCTGTAGTCCACAATCATCTCCGTAGTCTTGGTTACGTTGAGGGATAGGTTGTTATTCTGGCACCACCCGGCCAGGTCTCTGACCTCCTCCCTATAGGCCGTCTCGTCGTTGTCGGTGATCAGGCCTACCACTGTTGTGTCGTCTGCAAACTTAATGATGGTGTGGGAGTCGTGCCTGGCCATGCAGTTGTGGGTGAACATGGAGTACAGAAGTGGACTGAGCACGCACCCCTGAGGGGCCCCCGTGTTGAGGAGCAGCATGGCGGATGTGTTGTTACCTACCCTCACCACCTGGGGGCGGCCCGTCAGAAAGTCCAGGATCCAGTTGCAGAGGGAGGTGTTTAGTCCCAGGATCCTTAGCTTAGTGATGAGCTTTGAGGGCACTATGGTGTTGAACGCTGAGCTGTAGTCAATGAACAGCATTCTCACATAGGTGTTCCTTTTGTCCAGGTGGGAAAGGGCAGTGTGGAGTGCAATAGAGATTGCATCATCTGAGTTTGAGTTTATTTTTATTTTTACAGGGACAGTGCACATTAATCAACGTTTCAGTAAAAGTGCCGGTTTTAGCCAGCCGGCTAATTTTCAACCGCAGTCCCTGGGCAGGTTATTAAAAACAATTACAATATAGACAATAGCAATATAGAACAAGCAAGACATAGCAACATAGGACAAGCAAGACATAGCATACAGACAGAGCAACATAGGACAAGCAAGACGTAGCATACAGACAGAGCAACATAGAACAAAAAGCAGCAAGACAAAATTCATGAAAGCAACAAAGTGTTTCCACACCTTACAAGGAGGAGATCTGTGGATCTGTTTGGGCGGAATGCAAATTGGAGTGGTTCTAGGGTTTCTGGGATAATGGTGTTGATTTGAGCCATGACCAGCCTTTCAAAGCACTTCATGGCTACAGACGTGAGTACTACGGGTCGGTAGTCATTTAGGCAGGTTGCCTTAGTGTTCTTGGGCATAGGGACTATGGTGGTCTGCTTGAAACATCTTGGTATTACAGACTCAGACAGGAAGAGGTTGAATAACACATTCAGACACTACATCCTGTACTGTTTCTATAGGTAGGACACAACCACACACAGGAACACATGCACCGTACTGTTGTTCAATACTATATACACACCCTGCAGCCTCCTCAGTTGAACCAACCGTTCTGTTGTTCTATACTATACACACACCCTGCAGCCTCCTCAGGTGAACCAACCGTTCTGTTGTTCTATACTATACACACACCCTGCAGCCTCCTCAGGTGAACCAACCGTTCTGTTGTTCAATACTATACACACACCCTGCAGCCTCCTCAGGTGAACCAACCGTTCTGTTGTTCTATACTATACACACACCCTGCAGCCTCCTCAGTTGAACCAACCGTTCTGTTGTTCTATACTATACACACACCCTGCAGCCTCCTCAGGTGAACCAACCGTTCTGTTGTTCTATACTATACACACACCCTGCAGCCTCCTCAGGTGAACCGACCGTTCTGTTGTTCTATACTATACACACACCCTGCAGTCTCCTCAGGTGAACCAACCGTTCTGTTATTCTATACTATACACACACCCTGCAGCCTCCTCAGTTGAACCAACCGTTCTGTTGTTCTATACTATACACACACCCTGCAGCCTCCTCAGGTGAACCAACCGTTCTGTTGTTCAATACTATACACACACCCTGCAGCCTCCTCAGGTGAACCAACCGTTCTGTTGTTCTATACTATACACACACCCTGCAGCCTCCTCAGGTGAACCAACCGTTCTGTTGTTCAATACTATACACACACCCTGCAGCCTCCTCAGTTGAACGAACCGTTCTGTTGTTCTATACTATACACACACCCTGCAGCCTCCTCAGGTGAACCAACCGTTCTGTTGTTCTATACTATACACACACCCTGCAGCCTCCTCAGGTGAACCAACCGTTCTGTTGTTCTATACTATACACACACCCTGCAGCCTCCTCAGGTGAACCAACCGTTCTGTTGTTCTATACTATACACACACCCTGCAGCCTCCTCAGGTGAACCAACCGTTCTGTTGTTCAATACTATACACACACCCTGCAGCCTCCTCAGGTGAACCAACCGTTCTGTTGTTCTATACTATAGACACACCCTGCAGCCTCCTCAGGTGAACCAACCGTTCTGTTGTTCTATACTATACACACACCCTGCAGCCTCCTCAGTTGAACCGACCGTTCTGTTGTTCAATACTATACACACACCCTGCAGCCTCCTCAGGTGAACCAACCGTTCTGTTGTTCTATACTATAGACACACCCTGCAGCCTCCTCAGTTGAACCGACCGTTCTGTTGTTCTATACTATACACACACCCTGCAGCCTCCTCAGGTGAACCAACCGTTGACATCTGGCTAAGTGGCTGTAGATAGTGTTCTGCTGGGAGGTGGCTGGGTGGCTGCCAGTGGGGCAGCGGCTGGGGCCGAGTAACGTTACATACAGACTCTGGGGAACATCCAATGAGTGCAAAGATCACTGTCACTGAGAGAGGGAGGGAGGGAGGGAGGGAGGGAGGGAGGGAGGGAGGGAGGGAGAGGGAGAGAGAGAGAGAGAGAGAGAGAGAGAGAGAGGGAAAGAGAGAGAGAGTATGAGAGAGAGAGAGAGAGAGAGAGAGAGAGAGAGAGAGAGAGAGAGAGAGAGAGAGAGAGAGAGAGAGAGAGAGAGAGGGAGAGGGAGAGGGAGAGAGAGAGAGAGAGAGAGAGAGAGATGCT